>NC_052332.1:15107923-15190423 GCF_016432855.1 Salvelinus namaycush
GGGTGCGCAAAGACAGACTAAGT
Source organism: Salvelinus namaycush (assembly GCF_016432855.1). Lineage (NCBI taxonomy): Eukaryota > Metazoa > Chordata > Actinopteri > Salmoniformes > Salmonidae > Salvelinus > Salvelinus namaycush. Next base: position 15,107,947 of record NC_052332.1, read on the forward strand.
GGGAGCCACCGGATTGGAACTGGTGTTGTCTGGCAGGTTTTTTTTTTCTTGTTTTTTCGTTGTTTTTTTTTTTTTTTTGCCGTAGCCGTGCATTCTGCCAGTTGTTCATAGCGCGTCCAAATGCCAGAACGCCGTCAGAAAAATAAAATAAAAACAGGTCCTATTTCATGCAGCTGCAGAGGATCTTTATTATTATAAAAAATAAAAAGTTCATTAATTTGCATGACAGATAGCTCATGGCAACACGGTTGCATTAGAAAAGCCATATGTAGGAAGGAAAAATCGGGGAAGTACTCAAATTTCAATTAACATATTCATCATTGTAGTGATACCAAGCTGCCTTATCAAGGGGATCCAGCTTGATTCGCTGTGGTGGTGGGTGCACAGTCAAAGACGTTTTGTAAATGGGGTTTCGTTTGGGTTTCCTGTGTTACTCGCTGCTTCCCTCATGCTCGCTTCCTATCCAGGTTGCCAAGTGGAGGCTACACTTCCATCAGAACTGTCGCCGACCCCGTGAACCCGGGTCGAGGGACAAATGGAGAGCTTCTTACTGGGGGAGACGCTAAGTACTTCTACCTGCTGTTTTCAGACGACCTGAGCTGCTCAGCCTGGACAAGTTACGTGTTCAACAACAGAGCCCACCCAATACCCATCTGTGCCAATTTGCCCCCTGTCTGAGAACAGGAAGTGATGTCATAGAGGAAGTAGCCATACCCACAGATCCCAGGTCAGGGTTGTGAACTTCTAGCGGATTGCCTTCTCAATGGATCCAGCTTGAATCACTGTGACCAAAGTAGAAGACAAACTCGTTTCAATGGTTTTCAAGTGAAAAAGGTTTTCCTTGGAAGGGGGGGGGAATAGAGCTGGTCTCTTGTACAAAGCTTTGTAGTTTGGAGTAGACACACATTTGAGAATCTTGATGGCTTGCGTTCAGTGAAAAGGAAACAAGAAGTGCGAAGGTTCTCCAGAATCAGCTCAACAGAAACTAGACTGAGGACTCCCGCAGTGCCCAGTTTGATTATTTTATGACACTAAAAGTAGTATTAATCCTCTCCCCTCCCGACCGCGCTGACGAAAGGATATGTAATAAGTGGGAAGGACCAGGAGGGAAGGATTATCTTCCATTGATTTGTCATAATTTATGTTATAGAGCATTGTTTTACCTGAAGGGAGTACTGAATACATGGGTTGCATCTGTTGAGAGCCTTAATGGTAGGTGAAACACTCCTACCCCCCATAGGTCCTTTCAGGAGTTCTCATCCTTGATAGCCATTACCACCAGAAATAGAATGAGTAGACATGGGCGTCGCATTTTACGTCAGTTAAGCCATAATGGGTGGACTGGCGCGCCATTTTGTGTGTTCATTTCTTCTATGGGCCTACACACTAGTTACTACTGTCGATGTGGAGGACCAGTGAAGTAAGCCTATAGACCGTGACTGTGAAGCTCCTCGTGATGAAAAAATGCTTTGCACTTTCCATCTCTAAAATGTAAGGATTTGTCTTTTTGTTATATTTAAGTGGTGTGGGAGGAGATTGAGTAGTGATGCATGCAGGTGATCTGCGTGTTAAGCGAATAGATAAAAACCAAAAACTGATGGCCTATGAATGAAATGCCAGTAATCATTGTTGCACATGGGACCACAGCCTTACAATGGACAGTTCTTTTTTTAATGTCTTGTATGGTGAAGTGTTTTTTTTTCCATCTTTTTTTTTTTTAAATGTTTTGTTTTTTGTTTTTCATGATGACTTCATGATGACAAACAAGTCTAACCCTCCTGTTTCATGGGGATGTATGAAGGGTAATTGGGAATGTAATCGAGGTAATGAAGAATGCAGTTTGATACTTTTAAAATGTGATTTCGCCAAGGCAGACCTAGTTGTGTAAATAAATCAATATTGCTGTTTATGAGACTTTCATGCATTATTCATTGGGACTCATGTGTCTGTGTATCGTATCATCGTGAGGGAGTTAATGTGTATTCAATCGAATTGTAGGCAAGTCTCTCATGACTGACATTGCGACATTTGGGTTGGTTCCTAGATTAATCGACTTACAAAGCTAATTAGAGTGCTGCCACTAAGAGATCTCATGTTTGGTTACTGGGTGATATATTCTTGTGCTTGAATTAATCTGTTACAAAGCCAGACTCATTATCAGTCAGAATTAATACCAGAAGAATGAATATTAGATTAGTAAGAGTCTATGAGAAGGGTTCGTGTTTTTCTGAAGTGTTGGTGATGTTACGCTGATGGCTAGTTAAGCAACCTAAGAGCGCTCACTCATGAATGGTGGTTCTCCCAATGTTATGCTTGCCTGCTGAGATGTCCAGGGTAGACATGGAATGTACCAAAACATTAGGAACGCCTTCCTAATAAAAGGCGTGCCCCCTTTTGCCCTCCGAACATCCTCAGTTCGTTGGGGCATGGACTCTACAAGGGGTCGAAAGCGTTCCACATTTGATGCTGGCCATGTTGACTCCAAATGTTTCTTCCACAGTTTGGGGGTGGACCATTCTTGATGCACCATGGGACACTGAGCGTGATGAAAAACCAGCACGTTTCAATTTAAACACTGCAAACTGGTGCGCCTGGCACATTACTACCATACTTGTCCAGAGGCACTTAAAATATTTTGTCTTGCCAATTCACCACGCTGAATGCCACACATACACAATACATGTACTCATTGTCTCTGTAATAATTTTTTTTTAAACTGTCTCCTCCCTCATCTACTCACATGAATTGGATTTACAAGTGACATCAAAAGGGATCATAGCTTTCACCTGGAATCACCTGCGTCATCTGTTTTGGAAAGAGCAGATGTCCTATGTTTTGTACCCGTTGTATATAGTCATGGTTATGTCTTGTTAGAGCATTTGGCAAAGGGAGGTGTCTTATAGCTCACTATTTGGGAGTTTCAAGTAAAAATTATTGACGTAACACAGTGTAAATATTTTATGGGGAATTCTTTTTAAATGGTCTCCTGAATGTTGTGATGTATTCCCCTTTTGACGTGTAAAGGCAGTGCAGTCAAATGTGATTTCCTTGTTTTTATATATATTTCCACAGGTATGAGGTTCAAATAATATTGTGAAAATGAGAATGCCCTTTTAGTGTAAGAGCTGCTTGAAGTTGGCCTGAAAGTCCAGCCTGTTTTGGTGGGTTGGAGGCATTGGCCTGTCCATGGGGTAAATTAGTGTAGGCCTTAATAAGATAGAGTTTCAAGGCTTTGCCAAATATCAGACCCTCTCAGACTGTCTAGTGAAATTTCTATTTGCATCTTTGCTAAAAAAAAAAACGGACTAGGTTAATTGAAAACAAACAGTAAGGTACTTAATTGGTACCCAGAAAATGATTTGATATGAGAACTGCGCATTGAACATTTTAAGCAATGGTTGTTGCTATAATTTAATTGTGCTTCTCCCAGTATGAAATATAGACTCTCCAGAGAGGTGGAGAGGGGTGCATCCCAAATGGCACCCTATTCCTATATACCAGAGCCCTGGTCAAATAGTTCATGATATAGGGAATGGTACCATTTGAGACAGTTTGCGTGCTAAAGTCACACACTTTGGCTGACATCAATTGTTTCATTTCATAGCCCTGTATTGTGCTTTAAAAGTGTTTTAACTATTAATTTCTAGTTGATCAACTCGCTTTAAAAAAATACATAGGTTGTGCTTTGCTAAATTATCATAAATCATTACAGAGGCCTATATTCATAGGTAGATTTCTGTAACCAAATCCTGACCTATACCATCAGGATTGGAGTAAGCAGAATGGCACGCACCAGTGCTTGGCGGAACCATCCTCCAAAAGGTCTGTCATCCACAGGCACAGCTTTACCTTCCCTACCACCTTGTGGTGTGTGTGGAAGTTATTTTTAACGTTGTGCCTTCCGAGGCTTTAGCAACTAGGAGTGGCAGTTTCTTCACTCCCAGAGATTGTGTGCGGTTCGAAATTGCTTCTCAGCTTTGGCCCCAGTCAGACTTTAAACTCGATCAAATATGCATGATAGCCGTTGTTGTGAGTTTTTAAAGGAGGACTACAGACATGAGAAAGGAATGTAGTCATTGTCACCATGAGCGAAACACACTTCACTACACAATTCGGAGTTCAGATGAGGTCATTTTATATTTAACACATCATGATTTTTAATATTTGAAATATTACAGGCCATAATGACAACGTCCGAGATTGAATTAAAATCTCCCGGTACTTTCAGGTTGGAAATTAAATTCTACATGGAGAGAAAGAGGGAGGGAGGATAAAAAATCTAAATAGGGGTGCTTTTTTGTTTTCTCCAACGTGACATTACAGGTGTGGTTTAAAATGGAAATGTTTTTTTTTTGCATATCGTGTTATAGGGTTAAGCGCCTGTCAAGGCAGCCGAACAGTTGTTTCCATAGTTGTCTCGGGATTTGAACTAGCAACCTTTTCGGTTACTGACTCAACGCTCTAACTGGTAGGCTACCTGACCGACCCAGTAAGAAATGTAGAAACCACTGAATACTTGTTTTAAAAGGCCCTACCTACAAAATATAAAATGTCCACTCAATACTGATTTATAGATTGCTACATGGAGAGCAACGTTATCAATCTGTTGGTGGAGATTGCAAATATGACCCTTGCTCAATAGACCAAAGACATGATTAATAGGTTTTGTGTTTCACAATCCATTCATTGAACTGTTTTAAGGAGTAGCGTCCATTAGAGAAGGGTCAATCTTCCCCAAAGACTACTGAGCCCGGCAATTTCTTCATGAAGATAGTGGTCACAGGGATTGCCTTGCCGTTGAACTGCTACCTATTAAGCTTGACTTTGGAGAATCCTTTCAACTCTCTAAGATTGTCACCCCACAGACTGTAATATTTCCACGCTGCTTTTTGTAAGTCCAGCCGCAGCTTCTCGTCAACCCTGTCGTACAACAATAACCTGTTTTTTGTCATTTGCGAATCGACAATAAGATTTTAAACTAAGCCCGTGATCTGTTTTCCTTTTTCGTGAATAGATTTGTACCCTCCGTACATGACGTTTCATTGGTTTGATTATTGTATGGCATTAACGAGTGAGGATTTCTGTCCTTGCTAATGTAAATCTATGTAAATTCCTGCATAGTTGTACTTTTAACTGTGACTTCCTGGGACCGAGACCAAAGTAAAATACTTCATTATGTGAGTATAGATAATTTGATGTAGTTATGACTCCATAGTCTTTACCTTTTCTCTTCTGGCTTGTCACAGGGCACTAGGATATTTCACAGAGCTACAGTTCATGCAGAGTACATTATTAGTCATGTATTGAAACTGTGATCTGGGGGTTTATTTATAAGTGTCTTAGTGTGCCATTTATGATTCATAGTCTCACCTTTTTTAAAGTAAACTTTTCCTTGATTTTCTTTACCCAGTGTTCCTGTAAAGCCAATAATAGTTAAGTACTAAGTTTGTAAACACCAGGAGGCAGCAAAACAGGATGTTTGTGTACCTGTGGGGCATTATTTTGAATGTTTGAAACGTTGCTAGAAGCATGAAACTTTGTTTTTATAACCAAAGCGTCACAGTGATGCATACAGCATAGTATTAAGCAACTCTTCTTTAACCACGAGGGGAACTTTTTAACTAGCTTTATGTATAAGGCTTGCCGCTGTCAGGCTCAAAGACTGGTTGATCTCGTGTGGGTGGGTTGCACATGTGTTCTCATTTTTGATTGACACTCAATTAGATCTGATCAGAAAGCTGGTTCCTCAGGTCCACTGTGTGATTGGCGTGTGACAAATAACGAATGTGATTACTTTGGGTTTGGGGACAATGCTGTCATCTGTCAGTTGTGCTTTTTCCTTCAGTCAAGTGTCAGTCAGCAAATTGGTCATGGGGCTCATTTGTATCAGAAAGGTAAGACAAATGCCACCTTACTCCCTATATAGTGCACTACTTTTGACCAGGGCCCATAAGTGCACTATGGAATGGGTGCCATTTGGGACAAAGACCCTGACTACTTGTTTTCTCATTGGAGAAGACATGGGTAGGAGTCCTCTAACTCTACCAGACCACTACTGCACATTCCACGCCAAACATGTATGAAATAACCTTTCGTAAAATACTACAATTCCAGGTGGGTAGTTTGTGACTGTCTCAGAGCCCTTGCTTGTGAGAGTGAATCAGAACTCTGTTATCCTCTCTGTTATCCCCGGGGGCGAGATCATCTTCGAGATCATTTTACAATGACAGCATACCAGCCTTTGTACTTTGTTGTACACACATCTGATAATGGCCTGAGTGGAAGAAGAGAGAAGGACATGTTGGGTGAAACGGAGAGCTTTGATGTGTGTGTGTCTTCTGAGAGGTGTCTGGGCACTCAGCTGTCTGCGTGTAAGGGCAGAGGTTATGTTGTGTCTGGAGCAGGCTGTCCTGTAGATATGACGCCACGTGGCACATCTACTGTCCCCATCTCTCTGTCTACAACAGAGGGCTAACCCGACATTGCTCTTGAACAGTCGAGTGGACAGGTCAGCCCTGCCTTCTCTCTCTAACATATAACGCATGTAGTGCCTTCCCAGTCTGCTGACATGTACTGTTTCCTATGATGGCCTACAGTAACTGTTGAACATGTTAGCGCTTTGTTTACCTCTTTAAACCTTTCCAATTCAAAGCTATCACTTTGGCCTGTAAAGTGCCATTTTCAATCTGTGCACGTTTGATATAATCCATGTGAAATGTCAAGTTTTTATCTGATGTTGTATTTCGATTGCATCAGAGCAAAGAAGCAGCGATTGTCATGAAGCGTTAAGGCTTTGCCTCTCCTGTGTCACTGCTTGTGCTGCTGCTCTGCCCCTCCCCCCCGTCAGGGTCCTCGTCCTGGTCTCAGCACTCTCCATCTGCCAGGACAGAAAACAGCCTGCCTGGAGATAAACCTGGTTGGATCTAATTACAACTCTTATCAGTTCCTGATGGGATGGGCTTGCTGTCACATCAGCAGGCAGGGCAGACTGTGAAAGAGACTTTTGGAGAACATACAGCACATACTGTGTAACTTTAATGGCCCTCATTTCCTTCATACTGTTCAGTTTTCGACTCGTATTTGTCTTATTATTAGCAGGAAAGATGATATCTGAGTGCCAAGGATTATGGGTACCAGGCACAGGGGAAGCGCCAGGGGCTTGGTGCTGTAGTCTTGCTGTGTGTGTCTCTCCTGTGATACTCTAGAAGGCCTAGGCTTCTGGAAGCTTCTAATTGTCGCTGGAGAGGAATTTGAGAGTTTCACAAGCTGTCTGTGAGCCTTGCCAGAAATTAGGCTCTGAAAGATCTATGAGGACACCCACAGAAATTAGTCACCTCAAAGAATCCAGCTCCTTTTCCACATAACCACTGAAAAAGTCGAAACTTACTCTGGCTCAAAGTAGTGGTCTGAGTTTCAAAGTGCAAGTATAGTTCCCGACATTGTGGGAACTGTAGTAAAGAGGTACCACATAAAGTGTGCTGTATGTTAAGGATATTTAAGAGCCTGGACATTGAGAAGTGAGTGTTTCTGTCCTGGCAGTGAGAAGTGCTGAGACAGACAAGGCCCGAGTCATTGATATCCCGTAAGATCAGTCATAGAAATAGATTTCTCTATGATAGAAGTGCTGTACTTCCCAAAAGTAGTGAAAGTCCTGAAACATCCTCCTCTCTCCTGTAGGGGGATCCATGGGCGGTGCAGACTGGGCAGAAAATGAAAATGGGCTGGTGAGATCAGTTAAATTAATTTGAGTTAAAATACATCTGAGCTGAGACCTTGGCTCCAGCACCGTTGCCCAGACTTGGTTATCTACATGGAGATGTCAGGTGCAGCGCCAGGCTTCCTCAGATGAGAAATGAACACAGAGAGAGGTAGGTAGAAAGGAAAAAGATGAATTTGCTTCGGGTAATCTGTATCCTGTCCAAAGTTGACACCAAAACAAAGACAACCCGGCAGGCATGGTCTTATTCATTATACACACCGTAGCAACCATTTGCAAAGGAAAACATTTTTCAATGTTTCTTATTGTAGGTTCAGGTAGTCCCTGACGTTTTCTTCCTTTTGGTTCCATTTGGTGACTACTGGCCAGTCTTGCTGACAGATTGACAATCTGCACGTTATATAGCCATGTTGTTGTTTTAGTGCCCTTACTGTATATAGCATGTTGTTTTTTGCCCTATACTGTATATAGCATGTTGTTTTTACTCCCTCTACTGTATATAGCCATGTTTTTTATGCCCCTATACTGTATATAGCCATGTTGTTTTTTACTCCCTCTACTGTATATAGCCGTTGTTTTTTACGCCCTCTACTGTATATAGCCATGTGTTTTATCCCCTCTACTGTATATAGCATGTTGTTTTTTACTCCCTCTACTGTATATAGCCATGTTGTTTTTTATCCCTATACTGTATATAGCCAGTCTGTTTTTTACTCCCTCTACTGTATATAGGCATGTTGTTTTTTACTCCCTATACTGTATATAGCCATGTTGTTTTTTACTCCCTCTACTGTATATAGCCATGTTGTTTTTTACTCCCTATACTGTATAGCCATGTTGTTTTTTACTCCCTTACTGTATATAGCCATGTTGTTTTTACTAACTGTATATAGCCATGTTGTTTTTACTCACTCTACTGTATATAGCATGTTGTTTTTACTCCCTCTACTGTATATAGCCATGTTGTTTTTTACTCCCTCTACTGTTTATAGCCATCATTGTTTTTTACTCCTCTACTGTATATAGCCATGTTTTTTTTTACTCCCTCTACTGTCATATAGCCATGTTGTTTTTACTCCCTCTACTGTATATAGCCATGTTGTTTTTACTCCTCTACTGTATATAGCCATGTTGTTTTTACTCCCTCTACTGTCTATAGCCATTGTTTGTTTTTACGCCCCCTTTACTGTATATAGCCATGTTGTTTTTTACGTCCTCTACGTCTATAGCCATGTTGTTTTTTACTCCCTCTACTGTCTATAGCCATGTTGTTTTTTACTCCCTCTACTGTCTATAGCCATGTTGTTTTTTACTCCCTCTACTGTATATAGCATGTTGTTTTTTACTCCCTCTACTGTATTATAGCCATGTTGTTTTTTACTCTCTCTACTGTATATAGCCATGTTAGTTTTTTACTCCTATACTGTTATAGGCCATGTTGTTTTTTTACTCCCTCTACTGTATATAGCCATGTTGTTTTTACGCCCTTACTGTATAGCCATGTTGTTTTTTTACTCCTCTACTGTATATAGCCATGTTGTTTTTTACTCCCTCTACTGTATATAGCCATGTTGTTTTTACTCCCTCTACTGTATATAGCCATGTGTTTTTTACCCCTCTACTGTAATAGCCATGTGTTTTTTACTCCCTCTACTGTATTAGCCATGTTGTTTTTTTACTCCTCTACTGTATATAGCCATGTTGTTTTTTTACCCCTCTACTGTCTATAGCCATGTTGTTTTTTTACTCCCTCTACTGTCTATAGCCATGTTGTTTTTTACTCCCTCTACTGTCTATAGCCATGTTGTTTGTTACGCCCTCTACGTAATAGAGCCATGTTGTTTTTTACTCCCTCTACTGTATATAGCCATGTTGTTTTTACTCCTCTACTGTCTATAGCCATGTTGTTTTTTACCCTCTACTGTCTATAGCCAATGTTGTTTTTACTCCCTCTACTGTATATAGCCATGTTGTTTTTTACTCCCTCTACTGTATATAGCCATGTTGTTTTTTATCCTCTTACTGTATATAGCCATGTTGTTTTTTACTCCCTCTACTGTATATAGCCATGTTGTTTTTTTACTCCCTCTACTGTATATAGCCATGTGGTTTTTTACTCCCTCTACTGTATATAGCCATGTGGTTTTTTACTCCCTCTACTGTATATAGCCAATGTTGCTTTTTACTCCCTCTACTGTATATAGCCATGTTGTTTTTTACTCCCTCTACTGTATATAGCCATGTTGTTTTTTACTCCCTCTACTGTATATAGCCATGTTGTTTTTTTACTCCCTCTACTGTATATAGCCATGTTGTTTTTACTCCCTCTACTGTATATAGCCATGTTGTTTTTTACTCCTCTATACTGTCTATAGCCATGTTGTTTTTTACTCCTCTACTGTATATAGCCATGTTGTTTTTACCCCTCTACGTCTATAGCCATGTTGTTAGCTTACTTATATAGCCATGTTGTTTTTTACTCCTCTACTGTATATAGCCATGTTGTTTTTTACTCCCTCTACTGTCATATAGCCATGTTGTTTTTTACTCCCTCTACTGTCTATAGCCATGTTGTTTTTTACTCCCTCTACTGTATATAGCCATGTTGTTTTTTACTCCCTCTACTGTATATAGCCATGTTGTTTTTTACTCCCTCTACTGTATTAGCCATGTTGTTTTTTACTACCCTTACTGTATATAGCCATGTTTGTTTTTACTCCCTCTACTGTATATAGCCATGTTGTTTTTTACTCCCTCACTGTATTAGCCATGTTGTTTTTACTCCCTCTACTGTTATAGCCATGTTGCTTTTTTAACTCCCTCTACTGTATATAGCCATGTTGCTTTTTACTCCCTATACTGTATATAGCCATGTTGCTTTTTTACTCCCTCTACTGTATATAGCCATGTTGTTTTTACTCCCTCTTACTGTATATGCATGTTGTTTTACTCCCTCTACGTATAGCCATTGTGTTTTTTACTCCCTCTACTGTATATAGCCATGTTGTTTTTATGCCTATATGTATATAGCCATGTTGTTTTTTATGCCCTATACTGTATATAGCCATGTTGTTTTTTACGCCCTATACTGTATATAGCCATGTTGTTTTTTAATCCCTCTACTGTATATAGCCATGTTGTTTTTTTACTCCCTCTACTGTTATAGCCATGTGTTGTTTATGCCCTATACTGGTATATAGCCATGTTGTTTTTTATGCCCTATACTGTATATAGCCATGTTGTTTTTTCGCCCTCTACTATATTAGCCATGTTGTTTTTACGCTCCTCTACTGTATATAGCCATGTTGTTTTTTACGCCTCTACTGTATATAGCCATGTTGTTTTTACGCCCTCTACGGTATATAGCATGTTGTTTTTACGCCCTCTACTGTATATAGCCATGTTGTTTTTTACTCCCTCTACTGTATATAGCCATGTTGTTTTTTATCCCTCTACTGTATATAGCCATGTTTTGTTTTTTACTCCCTCTACTGTATATAGCCATGTTGTTTTTTACTCCTCTACTGTATTATAGCCATGTTGTTTTTTACTCCCTCTACTGTATATAGCCATGTGTTTTTTACTCCCTCTACTGTATATAGCCATGTTGTTTTTTACTCCTCTACTGTATATAGCCATGTTGTTTTTACCCCTCTACTGTATATGCATGTTGTTTTTTACGCCCTCTACTGTATATAGCATGTTGTTTTTTACGCCTCTACTGTATATAGCCATGTTGTTTTTTACGCCCTATACTGTATATATGCCATGTTGTTTTTTAGCCCTCTACTGTATATAGCCTGTTGTTTTTTACTCCCTCTACTGTATATAGCCATGTTGTTTTTTACTCCTCTACTGATATAGCATGTTGTTTTTTTACCTCCCTAATGTATATAGCCATGTTGTTTTTTATGCCCTATACTGTAATAGCCATGTTGTTTTTTAGCCCTATACTGTATATAGCCATGTTGTTTTTTACTCCCTATACTGATATAGCCATGTTGTTTTTTACTCCTTCTACTGTATATAGCCATGTTGTTTTTTACTCCCTCTACTGTATATAGCCATGTTGTTTTTACTCCCTCTACTGTATATAGCCATGTTGTTTTTTACTCCCTCTACTGTATATAGCCATGTTGTTTTTTTACTCCCTCTACTGTATATAGCCATGTTGTTTTTTACTCCCTCTAATGTATATAGCCATGTTGTTTTTTTATGCCCTATACTGTATATAGCCATGTTGTTTTTTACTCCCTCTACTGTATATAGCCATGTTGTTTTTTACTCCCTACTGTCTATAGCCATGTTGTTTTTTACTCCCTCTACTGTCTATAGCCATGTTGTTTTTTACTCCCTATACTGTATATAGCCATGTTGTTTTTACTCCTCTACTGTATATAGCCATGTTGTTTTTACCCCTCTACGTGTCTATAGCCATGTTGTTGTACGCCCTCTACTGTATATAGCCATGTTGTTTTTTACGCCCTCTAACTGTATATAGCCATGTTGTTTTTTTACTCCCTCTACTGTATATAGCCATGTTGTTTTTTACTCCCTCTACTGTATATAGCCATGTTGTTTTTTACTCCCTCTACTGTCTATAGCCATGTTGTTTTTTTACTCCCTCCTACTGTCTATAGCCATGTTGTTTTTTTACTCCCTCTACTGTATATACCATGTTGTTTTTTACTCCCTCTACTGTATATAGCCATGTTGTTTTTTACTCCTCTACTGTATATAGCATGTTGTTTTTTACGCCCTTACTGTATATAGCCATGTTGTTTTTTACTCCCTCTACTGTCTATAGCCAGTTGTTTGTTACGCCTCTACTGTATATAGCCATGTTGTTTTTTACGCCCTCTACTGTATTATAGCCATGTTGTTTTTTACTCCCTCTACTGTCTATAGCCATGTTGTTTTTTACTCCCTATACTGTCTATAGCCATGTTGTTTTGTTACTACCCTATCTACTGTATATAGCCATGGTTGTTTTTTACTCCCTCTACTGTTATAGCCATGTTGTTTTTTACTCCCTCTACTGTATATAGCCATGTTGTTTTTTACTCCCTCTACTGTATATAGCCATGTTGTTTTTACTCCCTCTACTGTATATAGCCATGTTGTTTTTTACTCCCTCTACTGTATATAGCCATGTTGTTTTTTTACTCCCTCTACTGTATATAGCCATGTTGTTTTTACCCCTCTACTGATATATCCATGTTGTTTTTACTCCCTATACTGTATATAGCCATGTTGTTTTTACTCCCTCTACTGTATATAGCCATGTTGTTTTTACTCCCTCTACTGTATATAGCCATGTTGTTTTTTACTCCCTCTACTGTATATAGCCATGTTGTTTTTTATCCCTATACTGTATATAGCCATGTTGTTTTTTATGCCCTATACTGTATATAGCCATGTTGTTTTTTATGCCCTATACTGTATATAGCCATGGTGTTTTTTACTCCCTCTACTGTATATAGCCATGTTGTTTTTTACTCCTCTACTGTACTACCATGTTGTTTTTTACTCCCTCTACTGTATATAGCCATGTTGTTTTTTACGCCCTATACTGTATATAGCCATGCTGTTTGTTTTTTACTCCCTCTACTGTATATAGCCATGTTGTTTTTTACGCCCTCTACTGTATATAGCCATGTTGTTTTTTTACGCCTCTTACTGTATATAGCCATGTTGTTTTTTACTCCCTCTACTGTATATAGCCATGTTGTTTTTTATGCCCTATACTTGTATATAGCCATGTTGTTTTTTATCCTATACTGTATATAGCCATGTTGTTTTTTACCCCTATACTGTATATAGCCATGTTGTTTTTTACGCCCTCTACTGTATTAGCCAGTTGTTTTTACTCCCTCTACTGTATATAGCCATGTTGTTTTTATCCCTCTACTGTATATAGCCATGTGTTTTTTTACTCCCTCTACTGTATATAGCCATGTTTTTTTTACGCCCTATACTGTATATAGCCATGCTGTGTTTTACTCCTCTACTGTATATAGCCATGTTGTTTTTTACGCCCTCTACGGTATATAGCCATGTTGTTTTTTACGCCCTCTACGGTATATAGCCATGTTGTTTTTTACGCCCTCTACTGTATATACCATGTTGTTTTTTTACTCCCTCTACTGTTATACATGTTTTTTTTATGCCTATACTGTATATAGCCATGTTGTTTTTTATATCCCTATACTGTATATAGCCATGTTGTTTTTTACTCCCCTCATACTTGTTTGTATATAGCCATGTTGTTTTTTACTCCCTCTACTGTCTATAGCCATGTTGTTTTATTTCCCTCTACTGTATATAGCCATGTTGTTTTTTACTCCCTCTACTGTTATAGCCATGTTGTTTTTTACTCCCTCACTGTATATAGCCATGTTGTTTTTACTCCTCTACTGTTATAGCCATGTGTTTTTTACTCCCTTACTGTATATAGCCATGTTGTTTTTACTCCCTCTACGTTATTAGCCATGTTTGTTTTTTACTCCCCTACTGTATATAGCATGTGTTTTTTACTCCCTCTACTGTTTATTAGCCATGTTGTTTTTTACTCCCTCTACTGTCTATAGCATGTTGTTTTTTACTCCCTCTACTGTATATAGCCATGTTGTTTTTTACTCCTCTACTGTATATAGCCATGTTGTTTTTTACTCCCTTACTTATAGCCATGTGTTTTTTACTCCCTCTACATGTATTAGCCATGTTGTTTTTTACTCCCAAACTGTATATACATGTTGTTTTTTTACTCCCACACTGTATATAGCCATGTTGTTTTTTACTCCAAACTGTATATAGCCATGTTGTTTTTTACTCCCAACTGTATATAGCCATGTTGTTTTTTACTCCCTCTACTGTATATAGCCATGTTGTTTTTACTCCCTCTACTGATATAGCCCATTGTGTTTTTTTACTCCCTCTACTGTATATAGCCATGTTGTTTTTTACTCCCTACTGTATATAGCCATGTTTTTTTACTCCTCTACTGTATATAGCCATGTTGTTTTTACTCCCTCTACTGTATATAGCCATGTGTTTTTTACTCCCTTACTGTATATAGCCATGTTGTTTTTTACTCCCTCTACTGTATATAGCATGTTGTTTTTTACTCCTCATGTATATAGCATGTTGTTTTTTACTGCCCTATACTGTATATAGCCATGTTGTTTTTTACTCCCTCTACTGTATATAGCCATGTTGTTTTTATCCTCACTGTTATAGCCATGTTGTTTTACTCCCTCTACTGTATATAGCCATGTTGTTTTTTACTCCCTTTACTGTCTATATAGCATGTTGTTTTTACTCCTCTACTGTCTATAGCCATGTTGTTTTTACCCCTCTACTGTATATAGCATGTTGTTTTTTACTCCCTCTACTGTATATGCCATGTTGTTTTTTACTCCCTCTACTGTCTATAGCCATGTTGTTTTTTTATCTCCCTTCTACTGTATATAGCCATGTTGTTTTTTTACTCCCTCTACTGTCATAGCCATGTTGTTTGTTACGCCCTCTACTGATATAGCCATGTTGTTTTTACGCCCTCTACTGTATATAGCCATGTGTTTTTACGCCCTTACTGTCTATAGCCACTGTTGTTTTTTACTCCTCTACTGTATATAGCCATGTTGTTTTTTACTCCCTCTACTGTATATAGCCATGTTGTTTTTTACCCCTACTGTATAGCCATGTTGTTTTTACTCCCTTACTGTATATAGCCATGTTGTTTTTTACTCCCTCTACTGTATATAGCCATGTTGTTTTTTCTCCCTCTACTGTATATAGCCATGTTGTTTTTACTCCCTTACTGTATATAGCCATGTTGTTTTTACTCCCTCTAATGTATATAGCCCATGTTGTTTTTATGCCCTATACTGTTATAGCCATGTTGTTTTTTACTCCCTCTACTGTATATAGTCCATGTTGTTTTTTACTCCCTCTACTGTATATAGCCATGTTGTTTTTTACTCCCTCTACTGTCTATAGCCATGTTGTTTTTTACTCCCTCTACTGTCTATAGCCATGTTGTTTTTACTCCCTCTACTGTATATAGCCATGTTGTTTTTTACTCCCTCTACTGTATAAGCCATGTTGTTTTTTACTCCCTCTACTGTCTATATACCATGTTGTTTTTACTCCTCTACTGTTATAGCCATGTTGTTTTTTACTCCCTCTACGTTCTATAGCCATGTTGTGTTACGCCCTCTACTGTATATAGCCATGTTGTTTTTTACGCCCTCTACTGTATATAGCATGTTGTTTTTTACTCCCTCTACTGTCTATAGCCATGTTGTTTTTTACTCCCTCTACTGTCTATAGCCATGTTGTTTTTACTCCCTCTACGTATATAGCCATGTTGTTTTTTACTCCCTCTACTGATATAGCCATGTTGTTTTTTACTCCCTACTGTATATAGCCATGTTGTTTTTTACTCCCTCTACTGTATATCAGCATGTTGTTTTTACTCCCTTACTGTATATGCCATGTTGTTTTTTACTCCTCTACTGTATATAGCCATGTTGTTTTTACTCTATGTATATAGCATTGTTTTTTTGCCCTATACTGTATATAGCCATGTTGTTTTTACTCCCTCTACTGTATATAGCCATGTTGTTTTTTACTCCTCTACTGTATATAGCCATGTTGTTTTTACTCCCTCTACTGTCTATAGCCATGTTGTTTTTTACTCCCTCTACTGTCTATAGCCATGTTGTTTTTCACTCCCTCTACTGTATATAGCCATGTGTTTTTTTTACTCCCTCTACGTCTATAGCCATGTTGTTTTTTACTCCCTCTACTGTCTATAGCCATGTTGTTTTTTACTCCCTCTACTGTATATAGCCATGTTTGTTTTTTACTCCCTATACTGTCTATAGCCATGTTGTTTGTTACGCCCTCTAACGTATATAGCCATGTTGTTTTTTACGCCTCTACTGTATATAGCCATGTTGTTTTTACTCCCCTACTGTCTATAGCCTGTTGTTTTTTACTCCCTATACTGTCTATAGCCATGTTGTTTTTTACTCCTCTACTGTATAAGCCATGTTGTTTTTTAATCCCTCTACTGTATATAGCCATGTTGTTTTTTACTCCCTCTACTGTATATAGCCATGTTGTTTTTACTCCCTCTACTGTATATAGCCATGTTGTTTTTTACTCCCTCTACTGTATATAGCCATGTTGTTTTTTACTCCCTCTACTGTATATAGCCATGTTGTTTTTTTACTCCCTCTACTGTATATAGCCATGTTGTTTTTTACTCCCTCTACTGTATTAGCCATGTTGTTTTTTACCCCTCTACTGTATATAGCCATGTTGTTTTTTACTCCCCTACTGTATATAGCCATGTTGTTTTTTACCCCTACTGTATATAGCCATGTTGTTTTTTACTCCCTCTACTGTATATAGCCATGTGTTTTTTACTCCCTCTAACTGTATATAGCCATGTTGTTTTATGCCCTATACTTATATAGCATGTTGTTTTTATCCCTCTACTGTATATAGCCATGTTGTTTTTTACGCCCCATACTGTATATAGCCATGTTGTTTTTTATGCCCTATACTGTATATAGCCATGTTGTTTTTTAAGCCCTATACTGTATATAGCCATGTTGTTTTTACGCCCTATACTGTATATAGCCATGTTGTTTTTTACGCCCTTTACTGTATATAGCCATGTTGTTTTTACTCCCTCTACTGTATATAGCCATGTTGTTTTTTTATCCCTCTACTGTATATAGCCATGTTGTTTTTTACGCCTATACTGTATATCAGCATGCTGTTTTTTACTCCCTTACTGTATATAGCCATGTTGTTTTTACGCCCTCTACGGTAATATAGCCATGTTGTTTTTTACGCTCTCGCGTATATAGCCATGTTGTTTTTTACGCCCTCTACTGTATATAGCCATGTTGTTTTTTACTCCCTCTACTGTATATAGCCATGTTGTTTTTTATGCCCTATACTGTATATAGCCATGTTGTTTTTTTATGCCCTATACTGTATATAGCCATGTTGTTTTTACCCCTTACTGTATATAGCCATGTTGTTTTTTACCTCACTGTAGCCATGTTGTTTTTTATCCCTCTACGTGTATTAGCCATGTTGTTTTTACTCCCTCTACGTATATAGCCATGTTTTTTTTTACTCCCTCTATGTATTAGCCATGTTGTTTTTTACTGCCTCTAATGTATTAGCCATGTTGTTTTTTACTCCCTATACTGTATATAGCCATGTTGTTTTTTACTCCCTCTACTGATATAGCCATGTTGTTTTTTACTCCCTCTACTGTTATAGCCATGTTGTTTTTTTCTCCCTATACTGTCTATAGCCATGTGTTTTTTACTCCCTCTACTGTATATGCCATGTTGTTTTTACTCCCTATACTGTATATAGCCATGTGTTTTTACTCCCTCTACTGTATATAGCCATGTTGTTTTTTACTCCCTCTATCTGATATAGCCATGTGTGTTTTTACTCCCAAAACTGGTATATAGCCATGTTGTTTTTTTACTCCCAAAAACTGTATATAGCCATGTTGTTTTTTACTCCCTCTACTGTAATAGCCATGTTGTTTTTTACTCCTCTACTGTATATAGCCATGTTGTTTTTTACTCCCTCTACTGTATATAGCCATGGTGTTTTTTACGCCCTCTACTGTATATAGCCATGTTGTTTTTTACGCCCTATACTGTATATAGCCATGTTGTTTTTTACGCCCTATACTGTATATAGCCATGTGTTTTTTACTCCTCTACTGTATATAGCCATGTTGTTTTTACTCCCCTATACTGTATATAGCCATGTTGTTTTTTACTCCCTCTACTGTATATAGCCATGTTGTTTTTTACTCCCTCTACTGTATTAGCCATGTTGTTTTTTATCCCAAACTGTATATAGCCATGTTGTTTTTTACTCAAAACTGTATATAGCCATGTTGTTTTTACTCCCTCTACTGTATATAGCCATTGTTGTTTTTTACTCCAAAACTGTATATAGCCATGTTGTTTTTTACTCCCTCTACTGTATATAGCCATGTGTTTTTTACCCCTCTACTGATATATTAGCATGTGTTTTTTACGCCCTATACTGTATATAGCCATGTTGTTTTTTAGCCCTATACTGTATATAGCCATGTTGTTTTTTACTCCCTCTACTGTATATAGCCATGTTGTTTTTTACTCCCTCTACTGTATATAGCCATGTTGTTTTTTACTCCCTCTACTGTATATAGCCATGTTGTTTTTTACTCCCTCTACTGTCTATAGCCATGTTGTTTTTTACGCCCTATACTGTCTATAGCCATGTTGTTTTTTACTCCCTCTTCTGTCTATAGCCATGTTGTTTTTTATTCCCTCTACTGTCTATAGCCATGTTGTTTTTTACGCCCATACTGTATATAGCCATGTTGTTTTTACTCCCTATACTGTATATAGCCATGTTGTTTTTTATGCCCTATACTGTCTATAGCCATGTGTTTTTTACGCCCTATACTGTATATAGCCATGTTGTTTTTTACTCCCTACTGTATATAGCCATGTTGTTTTTTATGCCCTATACTGTATATAGCCATGTTGTTTTTACTCCCCTACTGTATATAGCATGTTGTTTTTTACGCCCTCTACGGTATATAGCCATGTTGTTTTTTACGCCCTCTACTGTATATAGCCATGTGTTTTTTACTCCCTCTACTGTATATAGCCATGTTGTTTTTTTTGCCCTATACTGTATATAGCCATGTTGTTTTTTATGCCCTATACTGTATATAGCCATGTTGTTTTTTACTCCCTATACTGTATATAGCCATGTTTTTTTTTATGCCCTAACTGTATATAGCCATGTTGTTTTACGCCCTCTATGTATATAGCCATGTTGTTTTTTACGCCCTATACTGTATATAGCCATGTTGTTTTTACTCCCTCTACTGTATATAGCCATGTTGTTTTTTACGCCCTATACTGTATAATAGCCATGCTGTTTTTTACTCCCTCTACTGTATATAGCCATGTTGTTTTTTACGCCCTTACGGTATATAGCCATGTTGTTTGTTTAACTCCCTTCTACTGTGTATATAGCCATGTTGTTTTTTACTCCCTCTACTGTATATAGCCATGTTGTTTTTTTTTTTTTTTTACCTGCCCTTCTACTTTGTCTATCGCCATATGTTGGTTTTTACTGCCCGTATCATACTGTACTATAGCCATGTGTTTTTTTTACTCCCTCTTACCTGTATTATCAGCCATGTTTGTTGTTTGTTTTTTGTTTTTTTTTTTTTACTCCCTCCTACTGTCTATAGCCATTGTTGTTTTTTTTACTCCTCTTATACTGTCATATAGCCATTGTTGTTTTTTTACCTCCCTATACTGTATTATTCCAGCTCATATTCATGTTGTTTTTATTATACTCCCTCCTACTGGTCTATAGCCCATTTGTTGTTTTTTACGCACCTCTATACTGCTATCGATAGCCATGCTCTTGTTTTTTACGCCCTCTACTGTATATAGCCATGTTGTTTTTTACTCCCTCTACTGTATATAGCCATGTTGTTTTTTACTCCCTTTTACTGTCTATAGCCATGTGTTTTTTACTCCCCTCTACTGTATATAGCCATGTTGTTTTTTTTACTCCCTCTACTGTATATATCCATGTTGTTTTTTTACTCCCTCTACTGTATATAGCCATTGTTGTTTTTTACTCCCCTCTACTGTATATAGCCATGTTGTTTTTTACTCCCTCTACTGTATATAGCCCATATCGTTGTTTTTTACTCCCTCTACTGTATATAGCCATGTTGTTTTTTTACTCCCTCTAATGTATATAGCCATGTGTGTTTTTTTATGCCCTATACTGTATATAGCCATGTTGTTTTTTACTCCCTCTACTGTATATAGCCATGTTGTTTTTTACTCCCTCTACTGTATATAGCCATGTTGTTTTTTTACTCCCTCTACTGTCTATAGCCATGTTGTTTTTTTACTCCCTCTACTGTCTATAGCCATGTTGTTTTTTTACTCCCTCTACTGTATATAGCCATGTTGTTTTTTACTCCCTCTACTGTATATAGCCATGTTGTTTTTTACTCCCTTCTACTGTCTATAGCCATGTTGTTTTTTACGCCCTCTACTGTATATAGCCATGTTGTTTTTTACTCCCTCTACTGTCTATAGCCATGTTGTTTGTTACGCCCTCTACTGTATATAGCCATGTTGTTTTTTACGCCCTCTACTGTATATAGCCATGTTGTTTTTTACGCCCTCTACTGTCTATAGCCATGTTGTTTTTTACTCCCTCTACTGTATATAGCCATGTTGTTTTTTACTCCCTCTACTGTATATAGCCATGTTGTTTTTTACTCCCTCTACTGTATATAGCCATGTTGTTTTTTACTCCCTCTACTGTATATAGCCATGGTTGTTTTTTACTCCCTCTACTGTATATAGCCATGTTGTTTTTTACTCCCTCTACTGTATATAGCCATGTTGTTTTTTACTCCTTCTACTGTATATAGCCATGTTGTTTTTTACTCCCTCTAATGTATATAGCCATGTTGTTTTTTATGCCCTATACTGTATATAGCCATGTTGTTTTTTACTCCCTCTACTGTATATAGCCATGTTGTTTTTTACTCCCTCTACTGTATATAGCCATGTTGTTTTTTTACTCCCTCTACTGTCTATAGCCATGTTGTTTTTTACTCCCTCTACTGTCTATAGCCATGTTGTTTTTTACTCCCTCTACTGGTATATAGCCATGTTGTTTTTTTACTCCCTCTACTGTATATAGCCATGTTGTTTTTTACTCCCTCTACTGTCTATAGCCATGTTGTTTTTACTCCCTCTACTGTATATAGCCATGTTGTTTTTTACTCCCTCTACTGTCTATAGCCATGTTGTTTGTTACGCCCTCTACTGTATATAGCCATGTTGTTTTTTACGCCCTCTACTGTATATAGCCATGTTGTTTTTTACTCCCTCTACTGTCTATAGCCATGTTGTTTTTTACTCCCTCTACTGTCTATAGCCATGTTGTTTTTTACTCCCTCTACTGTATATAGCCATGTTGTTTTTTACTCCCTCTACTGTATATAGCCATGTTGTTTTTTACTCCCTCTACTGTATATAGCCATGTTGTTTTTTACTCCCTCTACTGTATATAGCCATGTTGTTTTTACTCCCTCTACTGTATATAGCCATGTTGTTTTTTTACTCCCTCTACTGTATATAGCCATGTTGTTTTTTACTCCCTCTAATGTATATAGCCATGTTGTTTTTTATGCCCTATACTGTATATAGCCATGTTGTTTTTTACTCCCTCTACTGTATATAGCCATGTTGTTTTTTACTCCCTCTACTGTATATAGCCATGTTGTTTTTTACTCCCTCTACTGTCTATAGCCATGTTGTTTTTTACTCCCTCTACTGTCTATAGCCATGTTGTTTTTTACTCCCTCTACTGTATATAGCCATGTTGTTTTTTACTCCCTCTACTGTATATAGCCATGTTGTTTTTTACTCCCTCTACTGTCTATAGCCATGTTGTTTTTTACTCCCTCTACTGTATATAGCCATGTTGTTTTTTACTCCCTCTACTGTCTATAGCCATGTTGTTTGTTACGCCCTCTACTGTATATAGCCATGTTGTTTTTTACGCCCTCTACTGTATATAGCCATGTTCTTTTTTACTCCCTCTACTGTCTATAGCCATGTTGTTTTTTACTCCCTCTACTGTCTATAGCCATGTTGTTTTTTACTCCCTCTACTGTCTATAGCCATGTTGTTTTTTACTCCCTCTACTGTATATAGCCATGTTGTTTTTTACTCCCTCTACTGTATATAGCCATGTTGTTTTTTACTCCCTCTACTGTATATAGCCATGTTGTTTTTTACTCCCTCTACTGTATATAGCCATGTTGTTTTTTACTCCCTCTACTGTATATAGCCATGTTGTTTTTTACTCCCTCTACTGTATATAGCCATGTTGTTTTTTACTCCCTCTACTGTATATAGCCATGTTGTTTTTTACTCCCTCTACTGTATATAGCCATGTTGTTTTTTACTCCCTCTACTGTATATAGCCATGTTGTTTTTTACTCCCTCTACTGTATATAGCCATGTTGTTTTTTACTCCCTCTACTGTATATAGCCATGTTGTTTTTTACTCCCTCTACTGTATATAGCCATGTTGTTTTTTACTCCCTCTACTGTATATAGCCATGTTGTTTTTTATGCCCTATACTGTATATAGCCATGTTGTTTTTTACTCCCTCTACTGTATATAGCCATGTTGTTTTTTACGCCCTATACTGTATATAGCCATGTTGTTTTTTATGCCCTATACTGTATATAGCCATGTTGTTTTTTACTCCCTATACTGTATATAGCCATGTTGTTTTTTACGCCCTATACTGTATATAGCCATGTTGTTTTTTACGCCCTCTACTGTATATAGCCATGTTGTTTTTTACTCCCTCTACTGTATATAGCCATGTTGTTTTTTACTCCCTCTACTGTATATAGCCATGTTGTTTTTTACGCCCTATACTGTATATAGCCATGCTGTTTTTTACTCCCTCTACTGTATATAGCCATGTTGTTTTTTACGCCCTCTACGGTATATAGCCATGTTGTTTTTTACGCCCTCTACGGTATATAGCCATGTTGTTTTTTACGCCCTCTACTGTATATAGCCATGTTGTTTTTTACTCCCTCTACTGTATATAGCCATGTTGTTTTTTATGCCCTATACTGTATATAGCCATGTTGTTTTTTATGCCCTATACTGTATATAGCCATGTTGTTTTTTACTCCCTCTACTGTATATAGCCATGTTGTTTTTTATTCCCTCTACTGTATATAGCCATGTTGTTTTTTACTCCCTCTACGGTATATAGCCATGTTGTTTTTTACTCCCTCTACGGTATATAGCCATGTTGTTTTTTACTCCCTCTACTGTATATAGCCATGTTGTTTTTTACTCCCTCTACTGTATATAGCCATGTTGTTTTTTACTCCCTATACTGTATATAGCCATGTTGTTTTTTACTCCCTCTACTGTATATAGCCATGTTGTTTTTTACTCCCTCTACTGTCTATAGCCATGTTGTTTTTTTCTCCCTATACTGTCTATAGCCATGTTGTTTTTTACTCCCTCTACTGTATATAGCCATGTTGTTTTTTACTCCCTATACTGTATATAGCCATGTTGTTTTTTACTCCCTCTACTGTATATAGCCATGTTGTTTTTTACTCCCTCTACTGTATATAGCCATGTTGTTTTTTACTCCCAAAACTGTATATAGCCATGTTGTTTTTTACTCCCAAAACTGTATATAGCCATGTTGTTTTTTACTCCCTCTACTGTATATAGCCATGTTGTTTTTTACTCCCTCTACTGTATATAGCCATGTTGTTTTTTACTCCCTCTACTGTATATAGCCATGTTGTTTTTTACGCCCTCTACTGTATATAGCCATGTTGTTTTTTACGCCCTATACTGTATATAGCCATGTTGTTTTTTACGCCCTATACTGTATATAGCCATGTTGTTTTTTTACTCCCTCTACTGTATATAGCCATGTTGTTTTTTACTCCCTATACTGTATATAGCCATGTTGTTTTTTACTCCCTCTACTGTATATAGCCATGTTGTTTTTTACTCCCTCTACTGTATATAGCCATGTTGTTTTTTACTCCCAAAACTGTATATAGCCATGTTGTTTTTTACTCCCAAAACTGTATATAGCCATGTTGTTTTTTACTCCCTCTACTGTATATAGCCATGTTGTTTTTTACTCCCTCTACTGTATATAGCCATGTTGTTTTTTACTCCCTCTACTGTATATAGCCATGTTGTTTTTTACGCCCTCTACTGTATATAGCCATGTTGTTTTTTACGCCCTATACTGTATATAGCCATGTTGTTTTTTACGCCCTATACTGTATATAGCCATGTTGTTTTTTACGCCCTATACTGTATATAGCCATGTTGTTTTTTTACTCCCTCTACTGTATATAGCCATGTTGTTTTTTACTCCCTCTACTGTATATAGCCATGTTGTTTTTTACTCCCTCTACTGTATATAGCCATGTTGTTTTTTACTCCCTCTACTGTCTATAGCCATGTTGTTTTTTACGCCCTATACTGTCTATAGCCATGTTGTTTTTTACTCCCTCTTCTGTATATAGCCATGTTGTTTTTTACTCCCTCTACTGTCTATAGCCATGTTGTTTTTTACGCCCTATACTGTATATAGCCATGTTGTTTTTTACTCCCTATACTGTATATAGCCATGTTGTTTTTTACGCCCTATACTGTCTATAGCCATGTTGTTTTTTACGCCCTATACTGTATATAGCCATGTTGTTTTTTACTCCCTATACTGTATATAGCCATGTTGTTTTTTATGCCCTATACTGTATATAGCCATGTTGTTTTTTACTCCCTCTACTGTATATAGCCATGTTGTTTTTTACGCCCTCTACGGTATATAGCCATGTTGTTTTTTACGCCCTCTACTGTATATAGCCATGTTGTTTTTTACTCCCTCTACTGTATATAGCCATGTTGTTTTTTATGCCCTATACTGTATATAGCCATGTTGTTTTTTATACCCTATACTGTATATAGCCATGTTGTTTTTTACTCCCTATACTGTATATAGCCATGTTGTTTTTTATGCCCTATACTGTATATAGCCATGTTGTTTTTTACGCCCTCTACTGTATATAGCCATGTTGTTTTTTACTCCCTCTACTGTATATAGCCATGTTGTTTTTTACTCCCTCTACTGTATATAGCCATGTTGTTTTTTACGCCCTATACTGTATATAGCCATGCTGTTTTTTACTCCCTCTACTGTATATAGCCATGTTGTTTTTTACGCCCTCTACGGTATATAGCCATGTTGTTTTTTACGCCCTCTACTGTATATAGCCATGTTGTTTTTTACTCCCTCTACTGTATATAGCCATGTTGTTTTTTATGCCCTATACTGTATATAGCCATGTTGTTTTTTATGCCCTATACTGTATATAGCCATGTTGTTTTTTACTCCCTCTTCTGTATATAGCCATGTTGTTTTTTACTCCCTCTACTGTCTATAGCCATGTTGTTTTTTACGCCCTATACTGTATATAGCCATGTTGTTTTTTACTCCCTATACTGTATATAGCCATGTTGTTTTTTACGCCCTATACTGTCTATAGCCATGTTGTTTTTTACGCCCTATACTGTATATAGCCATGTTGTTTTTTACTCCCTATACTGTATATAGCCATGTTGTTTTTTATGCCCTATACTGTATATAGCCATGTTGTTTTTTACTCCCTCTACTGTATATAGCCATGTTGTTTTTTACTCCCTCTACTGTATATAGCCATGTTGTTTTTTACTCCCTCTACTGTATATAGCCATGTTGTTTTTTACGCCCTATACTGTATATAGCCATGCTGTTTTTTACTCCCTCTACTGTATATAGCCATGTTGTTTTTTACGCCCTCTACGGTATATAGCCATGTTGTTTTTTACGCCCTCTACTGTATATAGCCATGTTGTTTTTTACTCCCTCTACTGTATATAGCCATGTTGTTTTTTATGCCCTATACTGTATATAGCCATGTTGTTTTTTATGCCCTATACTGTATATAGCCATGTTGTTTTTTACTCCCTATACTGTATATAGCCATGTTGTTTTTTATGCCCTATACTGTATATAGCCATGTTGTTTTTTACGCCCTCTACTGTATATAGCCATGTTGTTTTTTACTCCCTCTACTGTATATAGCCATGTTGTTTTTTACTCCCTCTACTGTATATAGCCATGTTGTTTTTTACGCCCTATACTGTATATAGCCATGCTGTTTTTTACTCCCTCTACTGTATATAGCCATGTTGTTTTTTACGCCCTCTACGGTATATAGCCATGTTGTTTTTTACGCCCTCTACTGTATATAGCCATGTTGTTTTTTACTCCCTCTACTGTATATAGCCATGTTGTTTTTTATGCCCTATACTGTATATAGCCATGTTGTTTTTTATGCCCTATACTGTATATAGCCATGTTGTTTTTTACTCCCTATACTGTATATAGCCATGTTGTTTTTTATTCCCTCTACTGTATATAGCCATGTTGTTTTTTACTCCCTCTACGGTATATAGCCATGTTGTTTTTTACTCCCTCTACTGTATATAGCCATGTTGTTTTTTACTCCCTCTACTGTATATAGCCATGTTGTTTTTTACTCCCTATACTGTATATAGCCATGTTTTTTACTCCCTCTACTGTATATAGCCATGTTGTTTTTTACTCCCTATACTGTCTATAGCCATGTTGTTTTTTACTCCCTCTACTGTATATAGCCATGTTGTTTTTTACTCCCTATACTGTCTATAGCCATGTTGTTTTTTACTCCCTCTACTGTATATAGCCATGTTGTTTTTTACTCCCTCTACTGTATATAGCCATGTTGTTTTTTACTCCCTCTACTGTATATAGCCATGTTGTTTTTTACTCCCTCTACTGTATATAGCCATGTTGTTTTTTACTCCCTATACTGTATATAGCCATGTTGTTTTTTACTCCCTCTACTGTATATAGCCATGTTGTTTTTTACTCCCTCTACTGTATATAGCCATGTTGTTTTTAACTCCCAAAACTGTATATAGCCATGTTGTTTTTTACTCCCTCTACTGTATATAGCCATGTTGTTTTTTACTCCCTCTACTGTATATAGCCATGTTGTTTTTTACTCCCTCTACTGTATATAGCCATGTTGTTTTTTACTCCCTCTACTGTATATAGCCATGTTGTTTTTTACGCCCTATACTGTATATAGCCATGTTGTTTTTTACGCCCTATACTGTATATAGCCATGTTGTTTTTTACGCCCTATACTGTATATAGCCATGTTGTTTTTTACTCCCTCTACTGTATATAGCCATGTTGTTTTTTACTCCCTCTACTGTATATAGCCATGTTGTTTTTTACTCCCTCTACTGTATATAGCCATGTTGTTTTTTACTCCCTCTACTGTCTATAGCCATGTTGTTTTTTACGCCCTATACTGTATATAGCCATGTTGTTTTTTACTCCCTCTTCTGTATATAGCCATGTTGTTTTTTACTCCCTCTACTGTCTATAGCCATGTTGTTTTTTTACGCCCTATACTGTATATAGCCATGTTGTTTTTTACGCCCTATACTGTATATAGCCATGTTGTTTTTTACTCCCTCTACTGTATATAGCCATGTTGTTTTTTACTCCCTCTACTGTATATAGCCATGTTGTTTTTTACTCCCTCTACTGTATATAGCCATGTTGTTTTTTACGCCCTATACTGTATATAGCCATGTTGTTTTTTACTCCCTCTACTGTATATAGCCATGTTGTTTTTTACTCCCTATACTGTATATAGCCATGTTGTTTTTTACTCCCTCTACTGTATATAGCCATGTTGTTTTTTACTCCCTCTACTGTCTATAGCCATGTTGTTTTTTACTCCCTCTACGGTATATAGCCATGTTGTTTTTTACGCCCTCTACTGTCTATAGCCATGTTGTTTTTTACTCCCTCTACGGTATATAGCCATGTTGTTTTTTACTCCCTCTACTGTATATAGCCATGTTGTTTTTTACGCCCTATACTGTCTATAGCCATGCTATTTCTACTCATTATTTTTATTCATTATTCACTGACACTTTCAATTAAATGTTTTATCTAATCTTTGACTCTGCATTGTTAGTCTACACCTGTTGTCTACAAAGCATGTGACAAATAACATTTGATTTGATTTAATCCCTGGAGATTGGCAGTGCTTTCTGTCTGACAAGAAAGCTAAACAGGGGATTGAATCATGAGTCACACCTATGCCAATGGGCTTGACAGGCAGCCTATCCCTGTGGACCTGCAGTCTGCTGCTAAAAAGCTGACAACACACCGGTCCACCACCGCCACTCTACACACCACAGTCTGGCGAGGTGCGTCACACACCTACGTATACCTTCTCCTGAGTGACTTACAGCTTTGTGGTGATTGAAGTCCGAACCTCTGTCAGACAAATTAGGCAAAAACAAGGCAAAATACGCTGAATACATTGAAGTGACTCACTGTATACAAGACAGATTGATACTGGGTAAACAATGGAATATTTGCCAAAGGACTTGTTTTTGTTATTGCTCATATCACTGCACTAATGTGATGAATGCAGTTTCCTAATGAGTTTTACCGGACTGTTAGTGTTTCTTCAGAAAAAGCAGATCCATTCATGTAAATTATGCATTGGAGATGTCATGTTCTATAATTTTCTTCTTCGTCATTAAGGGGTTGAACACACAAATTCCCTTAGTACATCTTCATGTATTACATTTCTGTTGTCTCTGGTCCCATTCTCATAGGGAAAAGTGTCAGACCAAGATGGACTTTAGCAATATTAAATGTTCGTCAGTGGAGCTACCATAAACTGAG
The DNA here is from genome assembly GCF_016432855.1 of Salvelinus namaycush. Lineage (NCBI taxonomy): Eukaryota > Metazoa > Chordata > Actinopteri > Salmoniformes > Salmonidae > Salvelinus > Salvelinus namaycush. The sequence continues at coordinate 15,137,139 of NC_052332.1, forward strand.
CTAATCAGCTGGAAAATTGGTCACTTTGTGTAGTGGACACTGTGGAATTACCTTTTTTATCACACTGATGTGTTTAGAGAAATGAAATGGATAAAAGTAGAAACCAGAAATATGCACCACAGTCTTCTGCACCTAGTATTTACCCGTTATTGTTATGCTGTGAGCGTGATCGAGCAAACCCGGCTGTTACATTTTATTTCTGGCTACTGTACTTGCGTTGTGTATGTGTTAAGTGTACATGGTTAAGTACTGTGTATGTACTTAAAATGTTGACAATTTGGGGACATACAGAGTCTGTGTGTCTCAAGGCTTTTGCTTCTGCTGCCTCATTGAACCCCTCCACTGTAAAAAATGTAATAAAAATTATTAAAAGTAAATGTATTAAGTAAATGGTTCAACAGTATTTTTTTTAACTCAAATTGTAGATCAAAGTGTTACCTGAATGTACTAAACTCAGTAAAAAAAATAAACGTCCCTTTTTCAGGACTCTGTCTTTCAAAGCTAATTCGTAAAAATCCAAATAACTTCACAGATCTTCATTGTAAAGAGTTTAAACACTGTTTACCATGCTTGTTCAATGAACCATATACAATTAATGAACATGCACCTGTGGAACAGTCGTTAAGACACCAACAGCTTACAGTCGGTAGGCAATTAAGGTCACAGTTATGAAAACTTAGGACACTAAAGAGGCCTTTCTACTGACTCTGACAAACACCAAAAGAAAGATGCCCAGGGTCTCTGCTCATCTGCGTGAACATGCTGATCGTCCTCGCAGTGGCAGAACACGTGTAACAACACCTGCACAGGATCGGTACATCCAAACATCACACCTGGGGGACAGGTACAGGATGGCAACAACAACTGCCCGAGTTACACCAGGAACACACAATCCCTCCATCAGTGCTCAGACTATCCGCAATAGGCTGAGAGAGACTGGACTTGGGCTTGTAGGCCTGTTGTAAGGCAGGTCCTCACCAGACATCACCGGCAACAACGTCGCCTATGGGCACAAACCCACCGTCGCTGAACCAGACAGGACAGGCAAAATGTGCTCTTCACTGATGAGTGGCGGTTTTGTCTTACCAGGGGTGATGGTCGGATTCGTGTTTATCGTCGAAGGAATGAGCGTTACACCGAGGCCTGTACTCTGGAGTGGGATCGATTTGGAGGTCGAACGTCAGTCATGGTCTGGGGCGGTGTGTCACAGCATCATCGGACTGAGCTTGTTGTCATTACAGGCAATCTCAACGCTGTGCGTTACAGGGAAGACATCAGCCATACTGCTCGTTCTGTGTGTGATTTCCTGCAAGACAGGAATATCAGTGTTCTGCCATGGCCAGCGAAGAGCCCGGATCTCAATCCCATTGAGCACGTCTGGGACCTGTTGGATCGGAGGGTGGGGGCTAGGGCCATTCCCCCCAGAAATGTCCGCGAACTTGCAGGTGTCTTGGTGGAAGAGTGGGGTAACATCTCACAGCAAGAATTGGCAAATCTGGTGCAGTCCATGAGGAGGAGATGCACTGCAGTACTTAATGCAGCTGGTGGCCACACCAGATACTGACTGTTACTTTTGATTTTGACCCCCCTTGGTTCAGGGACACAAATATTGACACATGTTAATTAAATAAGTTTGCTGAAAATAAACGCAGTTGACAGTGAGAGGACGTTTCTTTTTTGCTGAATTTATTTTTAGTTGGCCTAAACTTAGCTCCAACTTGAGAAAGATTCTGTCAATTTAAAATGATGTGTTGCTCAACTTGTCTCAAATTGTAATTCAAACAGAAATGGTTATTTCTTCACTAAAAAAGGCTCTGGAACTAGTTAGACACACACGGTGCTTTTGATATACAATGTTTTCAACTTACATATTTGACACACGTTGACATACATGGTTACGTGCATATTCATTTATACAGTAATTATTATTCAACATGTCATCATCTGGGATTTGAAATCACAATCTCTTGGTTCACGACAACCATGTCTGTGTGCATATCTGGTTTCACCTGTATTGCTACACTTTGTACTTCTCAGCTTTGTTGAAAGTGCACTCAAGTAAAACAATTGTATTTATCATAGTGATTAAGAATTAACATTAATAATGAGTAATATGCCCCAACAACATTACACAACTATACAGAAATCCCTGAAATTGCATAAATAAGTCAAACAAATCAATGATGAGAGAACAGTCTGATTAATAGATAATTGACACAGACATGGTGGCGTAGCAGTTCAGAAGGCCGTGAACCAAATGGTTGTGAGTTCAAATCCCAGATGATGACTTGTTGAAGAAAAATGACTGTATAAATGAACATGCACAATGTCAACATGTGTCAAATATGTTGATAACAAAAGCACTGTGTGTGTCTAACTTGTTCCAAAGCCGTTTTCTTTGAAAATGCCCAAATAATGTCTCGTTAAATTAACATATGATACAAGTTGAGCAAATACATGATTTTAAGTTGACAGAATTTTTGCCTAAGCTTTCTCATGTCGGAGCTAAGCTGTGGAACCAGTTACATAATAAAAATTAATTGAAACAACTAGATTTTTTTTACAGTGTATAGTAATATAATAGAGCTTGTTAGAAAACACCAATTGATTGTTTGAGAGGATTGTGTCTCTCCCTGTAGTCCGAGGCTGAAGCAATCAGTTCAGTCCAAGTTGTTTTGTCATTTGTCAATAAAAATGTGTTGGAAGTCTTAGAAGGCAGTTATTCGTTCCTGTATCAGTCGTCTCACATAGGCCTAACCTAGAAAATATAATGATGGGATACAAAATAATCAGGACCTGTAATGTATGATAGGCACTGAATTGTCTTTTTTCAAAAGTTCCTCAGCCGAGGGTGTGTAATTTATACTAAAACTAGCAGGGTAGCAAACTACCATAACAGCCTTGGTCGGTTTTCATCTTCGTGCTGCATTTAGAGGAATGAGAGCGGAGAGCTGAAGTAAATGATTCCTACAATTCAATGGTGTAGCGAGCATTACCTGATAAGTGCTTGGCTTTAACAGGGATACAAATCAAATAAGACAACGAATGTACATGGGGAGGGATGGAGCCATATATATCTCTATGTATGACTCTAGGGAGAGATCACTTTGGATAGCACGCAAAGCAAATTCACTTCCTGCTGTTGTGAAATGGACCAAAATAAATGCATGTGTGAAATACAGGATAAGAATAGCTCTTAATCCCCAAGGAACTCTTTCTTCCAGTTCAAGAGCCTTTCTAGCCATTTAAACTTAATGCAACAAGCTCTCAGCCAAATGGCTTACCAAAGTTACTAGCATCCGACTAGCCTACCTCTGGGATATCATACTACTCTGTGTATCAGAAGATTTGTTATGAACTGTTATGGGAGGGGGATAACTAGTCGGTTGCACAACTGAGTACATTCAACTGAAATGTGTCTTCTGCATTTAACCCAACCCCAGTCAGAGAGGTGCAGGGGGCTGCCTTCATCGACGTCATCGGCGCCCAGGGAGCCATTGTTGTTGGGGGTTAACTGCCTTGCTCAGACTGGCAGATTTTTCCACCTTACTGGCTCAGGGATTCAAACCAGCTACCTTTCGGTTACTTAACCGCTAGGCTACCTGCCACCTGTTATTAACTGTTATTGACCCATATACGCACGTCTACATCATCAATTTCTATAATGAAAAAATTTACAACAAATTGCCCTGTCTACTATAGAAATTGGAAGGTAATGGAACTAGGAGTGGCAATAGCACACTGTTATGATAATATAGATTTTTTTTGTTTTTAGATTGGCTGATGTTGCTTAATGGAGTCCATTCCAGTCGTATGGAGGGCATAAACAGTTTCCATTTGCACAAAACTGATGACTGGGGATAGGACTGAGTCATATTCAACTAAGCCTATTACATAAAGCACTTAAGTCTCTTTCTCAGTACAAAGTTATTCAAATAATCAGGAACAGTTCTGTCTGCTATTTATATAATTTTTCATTCTCTCTATGTCATTCACAACTGCTGATAGCTAAAACCCCTTGACACACACACACACAGACACACACACACACACACACACACACACACACACACACACACACACACACACACACACACACACACACACACACACACACACACACACACACACACACACACACACAGACACGCACACACGCACACAAGCAAGCACTCACACACACACTGTCCACGGTGCTGAATGTTATCTCATTTTCTGCAGCTCTCTCTCTCGCACACACACATACACACGCACACACACACTGAAGTCCATTCAGATGGCTCTGTCAGAAGGTTCTTGATTTTGCACCACACTGTTGGTGGTGGCTTACAGTGGCCTCAATTATACTTTAATCGTCTGCCACTATGAACTATAGGATTAATATTTGTCTCTCCTTGCAATCGCAATGCGGAGCTTCTGCAGAAAACATTGAAAATCAAGCTGATAGCCAAAGCCATTAGCTTGGCCGGTTCTGTGAGGGAAGAGACTTCTCTTCCTCTCTCTCTCATCTTTGCTTATTGTAGTGGAATTGTTCTTGTTTGTCACTCTTTCTCCATCCGATTGTGGATGCTCTGCTTTATAATAGTGTTTTACTTTGCTTTCCCTCAGCGATCGCCCCCAAACTCCTTTAATTAGCGCTATCAATCACTCCCACTCTCTTTCTCCCTCTCTCTCTCTCTCTCTCTGACACGTACCCGCAGCTCAGTTTAGTGGAGACAAGGACTCCATTCCTCATTATCCTTCACAGGTGAACCTTTACTGAGACGGTTGGACCGCATCTCCCAGAGCCACTGGACGTCTCTCAGATGAGCATAACTTAACATGGCTGCGCTGATGTCTCATAAACAGATCTCACAGAGAGCACCTTTGGAAAGAGAAAATGACTTATTAACATGCTAATATCATGTTGATATGATGCACGGTGCACGGTGCAAAGTCCTATTCTATTGACATTGCTATTGGACGATTCCTCTCTGGCAAACTTGGATGCATTCAGCAGGGCACAATATTGTGGAAGACAGAAACGTGTGATTTCAAACAAACTCTCTGAGTCTGACATGTAGAATCATGCCATCATGCAATGTTTGCCTACTGAACACGACCCTGCTCTGCTGTCAGGTGGTTCACTTGTGTATTCGTTTACTATTTAACTCGTTGTTTTCTGTCCCATCAGTCGACGCAGTGGACTGGCAGGCTGATTCTGTCCAACATAATCCAGTGATAATCTAGTATCACAGATGGCCTATAATTAGACCAGCTACATGTGACGTTATCTGTAGATCTGTGCCTCCTGCCATGCTCCCCACTCAAGATAACAATGTCCACTCACTGATAACAATATGTGACTAGAATTAGTTATATTATTATATCTCTACTATCACATTGTTAAACTTGGGCAAACATTTTTACTATGAGAGATGTGACTTTTTGGATGTGACTTTTTGGATGTGTCTATTCACAGGGGAATAGAATACATTGTCCGTGCACTAAAGCCCACATAATTACATCAGATTGCTGTGGTAAAGCCAATTAAACAATCAGTCATTTCTTTGCTCAGTGCATATTGATGCCATGTGTATTCGCATCCCTATTATTATCGATGCTTCTGTGCGTGCCTGCGTGCATAATGACTGCGTCAATATGTAGTGCGCTTCGAATATTGAACTTTTCAATTAAACTAAAAAGGTATCGCCAATTAGAGTTCTGTCTGCACTCGGTCGACCCCACGAGCGTGTGTTGTTTGTTACCAAGCAACTTATTCACTCCACAATGTCGGCTGCGTCATTTCCTCCTGACAAGAGACTGGAGAGAGGGAGCGACACACTCTAGCAGCGTCTATATGCTCGGGAAGCTCGCGGAGACGCATCTGCCGACTAGGTCAACGCAAGGCTGGATAAAAATAAAGAGGGATATAAACAAAAAACTACCAGGATTTTTAAAACTCTGGATTACTTGAAAATGGCTGAATTATCTATGCGTTATTTGTAACACTTTTAGAGCTCCGGCTGGATATATTTGGATAGACAACTCCACAGTATGAACTTCGGTCGCCGATAAAGGAATAACAACTTCTATCAAGAATATCGCGCGTACTATTTTCCGAATCTTCCGCACACATAATGGTAGGCTTAAGTTTACCTCTTGATATTCATGAGTAGTAGACATTTTTTATTTTTTTGCGCTCAAGCTTTTCTCTAGTGCCTGTTGACGAGGTGATATCTGTGGATACTGGAGAAGCAGCTCGCGGGCTACCTGATCTCTTCATGCACAAAAGCAAGACACGAGCTAATGACACAGAAGCTTGTCGTGCTCGCCATTACGCTCTCTGACAGGGTTGTGAGTTTTCTGACCAAGATTCCGAAATGTTTCTTCTATTAGTCTATTTCAGGTGCCTTTTTGACACATGATTAGCTTAACTTATTACGCATTAGGCCAACTGAAGTTCTGATGTTAGGCTATTATTAAACTGAAAATCTGTTGAGTATATCCTATAGTTTGTGTTTGAAATTATAACATTGTACTTAAGTTGTTTATTTCATTGCTCGAGGCTGCGTTCTAAGACTGCTGGAATTCAGCCGGTTGGCTAAGCCAGACCCAGGCTCAGACCTAGCCAATATGACTATTAGTGGAGTGGACGTCCTGCAGGAATCGCTATGCCACGCTCCGTTTTAAAGGAGCACAACCCAGCACTGTCAGACCCTAATGCACAAATGTCTCCCCGCTCCAGTGTTGCTGCGTGACCCAGTCACATGTCTAGAATGAGCACGGATCTAGAGCGTATGTCGCTCAACTCCTCCTCAGCCAACTCCGTGGCCTCGAGTGCCCGCACGCTGTCAGCCAACGTCAAGAAGCTGCACAACGCGCTCAACCTGCTACTCAACGAATTGGAGCGGGAGCAGTTCATCCACTGCCTCAACGTGTACCACTCCAAGCGTAATGTCTACGACCTGGTTCAAACACTTAAAGTCATCCTCAATGCGCCCAGCAAACGCCAACTTCTGCCCATGCTACGGCAGGTCATTCCCCGCTCCGACCAGCTTTTGTTTGACCAGCACACCTCGGAGGGCCTTTACTTGAAATCGGATTTACTTGCCAGAAATGGGAGCGCCGAAGCGTTGGGCGAAGTTCCCAGTGGGAGTCCAACTCCTCCTGGGCATTTCTTGCCAACACCTCCCGGATCTCAAGTTGCGATGCGCGGCTCTCCGGATAGTTTCAGCACCAGCAGTGATGGGACAGCTCCCCTCGTCCCGCTGCTCGGGAGAGGCTTTCTGCACGAGCCTCCAGGAGAGGTTCGACAAGTGACCCTGAAACGGCACAAGAGCAACGAGGGCTTGGGTTTCAGTATCCGCGGAGGCTCGGAGCACGGGGTCGGCATCTATGTGTCTCTGGTGGAGCCGGGATCCCTTGCCGAAAAGGAGGGACTAAGGATTGGGGATCAGATTATGAAAGTCAACAACACAGTGTTCGATAAAGTCACGCACGCTGAAGCAGTGAAGGTAAGTGTTTGTGTGGTTAAGTGTGTGTGTGTGTGTGTGTGTGTGTGTGTGTGTGTGTGTGTGTGTGTGTGTGTGTGTGTGTGTGTGTGTGTGTGTGTGTTATATTAACTGTCACATTTCAGCCCAGCAATATATAGCATGTAATCACAATACAGAGTTAATACACAGAACACCAAACGCACCACAACACAACACACACACACTGAAGAGAGTGAAAGGAAATACTTTAAAACAGGGTTCAGATGAAATTGATGCTGGTTTACAATGTTTTACTCCCACTGTACAGCCTACCTCTACTAGCTCTCCTATGCTCCCCCTTTTTTAAAGTTTCCCTGAAGCTCTTAACTGAGCAGTCTGTCTTGGCTCTGCTTCTGGAGTCTGTGCCAGGGTGGGCCACACAGTCAGCACTTAGAGCTTTTTTAGGATCATCTTTTTCATGGCACGCTTGGCGGCGAGGAACAGCATCGTGACGGAAACTGGGTCGTAAATCCCGCCATCCCGTGGCCACGTCCAATTGGACGAAGCAGAGAGATGCAGAGAGAGAGAGACGTCTGTCTACCTACTGCTTCATCCGATTGATCTGAGTCTCTGACTCAGTGATGAAACAGAGAAGGCTGGAGATGAGATGACCTTCCCTTTGGCTGGACTCTCTCTCTCTCTATACCAGGGCAGCGTACTCTTTTGCTGTTTAGGAATTAACAGAACTATCTGACTAGTGAAATTAAATACACACTCTTACAGTTGTTCAGAGGGACTTCTGCTGTTGTCTGAGCTGCCTGTGTGTGGATGGCCGGGGGATGGGGGGAACAGATATGTGGAGCGGTAAGGTGGAGGTAGTAGTTAACCCAGCTGCTGGTTTGGGGCCCACCAGGCATGCTGTTAACTGGTAAAGGCCCACCAGGCATGCTGTTAACTGGTAAAGACCCACCAGGCATGCTGTTAACTGGTAAAGACCCACCAGGCATGCTGTTAACTGGTAAAGGCCCACCAGGCATGCTGTTAACTGGTAAAGGCCCACCAGGCATGCTGTTAACTGGTAAAGACCCACCAGGCATGCTGTTAACTGGTAAAGACCCACCAGGCATGCTGTTAACTGGTAAAGACCCACCAGGCATGCTGTTAACTGGTAAAGACCCACCAGGCATGCTGTAAGTCAAGCCTCTCTTGGTCTCTGGGGGTCTTGTCAGTGATCATCAAAGATTGAACTTTCTCTAGCTGACGGTAAATTGCCATGGCCATGATGAACGTACAATTCCCTCTGGCTGAGCCTAGGGGCCTGTCTGTGTGTGGACTGCATGTGTAAGGAGCAGGTATGTAAGCAGGTACATGACTGAGAGTAAGGTCAACAGCAAGATTGGATTCTTAAGTAGATTTCTACCACTGTAGTAGTAGCTTCTAATTCTTCTTCTGTCATCTGTGTCCTGAGGTTCAAATGGCAAATTGATGACAGTGTATTTATTGTAAGAGGACTTTTAGTGTGCTTCTGTTGCCTATTCCTTATAGGTCATGCTACACTAGAAGGTCATACTGAGTGGTCATAGCTCATATCCAAGAGACCGCAATTTGTAACAGAGGTCCACCTTTTAAAATAATTAAATGATCTGTCCAAAATTCACCGCTCCCTTGTCGAGAATACATTTTGCAGAATTGTAAACGTTGCAAAAACAGCACTGAGCTCTGTTCATGATTTACCGATATGGACATTGGCTGCAGCTCAACAACCCCTATGTTTTCTGCCCTAAATAATTGTGGTCCAGTCCTGGCCAGGGTTTCCTGGCTCACCACTTGTTGTTTAAATACAGGACCGGCCCACTTTCGTAATGATGCAGGGGTGTAGCTCAGAGATAGCTCAGAAGAGAGAAGAGACCAAAACAGAGTGCGGAGGCCAGCTGGGGTCTGCTGTGGTCACTTGGGTCCATTCCTTTTTTTAATTACGAAGTGAATTATTTATCAAATGCTTTAATTGCACAGGCGGAGACTAATTCCTCTTGCCTTTGTTTGACTGTGCACCAGTTTGATTAATATTGAAATGTTTTCCCGGGGTGCGTTTGTAGGACGGGTTAAGAAGGAGAGCAGAATGAAGATTTCATCCCAAATGATACCCTATTTCCTATGTAGTGCATTACTTTTGACCAGGGCCCATAGGGAATAGGGTGGCATTTGGGACACAGCCGAAGTCACATCCGTCTCACTGATCCCAATTTATGCATTTACAGCCACGGGAGAAGATGGAGCTATCCTTCACACAATCTTTCAGCCATCATCTTTACCCTTTTTCTCATGTTTTCACTGTCGCTCATACTCAAACTCTTTCTTGTCATCTTTCTATTTCCCCCATTTTCTCATCATGAACAGAAAACACATACATCCCTCTCTTCCTGCCACGGGCTTATATTGGTCACATGCACGCAATACACACACACACACACACACACACACACACACACACACACACACACACACACACACACACACACACACACACACACACACACACACACACACACACACACACACACACACACACACACACACACACACACACACACACACACACACAGGCAGACTCTTTGTCAACATTCTTCATCCCCTGTCTATCTTAAAGTACTGTTTGTATTCACCTCCAGTCTCTCCTGGGATCTTCCACAGCTGCCCTACCACATTGATTCCATTGTGGCTGTCTAATTGTTTTACAATGGACTGCAAGGTTGGGTCAGTTCACAGCCAAGGTGTCTCTAATCCATCACCTGGTCTCACTTGTTCTCTACAGGCAGAGTATTGCTGGACTAGCCATTAATATCACCTATTCACTGCCCAGAGCTGTGGTCAGATATGTGCTGAAATATCACTCATTCTATTAGCGTCTGGCCTGTTCACTTATACTAACATTGATTTCAATGGAGACACTGGAGACCGCATTGGGCGCACCATTAAAGTGACAGTTCAATTGTCTGGGTGGTACATGGTTTAGGTGACACCATGAAAATGTAGGGCTAAACTCAGACAATTGAAACGCTTGTATGGGACTTGCAGCTTTATTACTTTAACTGTGTCCCAAATGGAACCCTGTTCCCTATTTAGTGCACAACTGGGCTCTGGTCAAAAGTAGTGCACTATGTAGAGATTAGGGTGCCATTTGGGACACAAACTGCATGTTTATTGTGGAGTACCTTGCCTCCTCAATGGACTCTGACACTGTTTACAATGTGTGTTGATCACTCTGGTCATAGATAGCACCCTTAGCATATGTCTGATTTCAGCTCCGATGGATTTACAGCTGAACTGGGCATGGGGGATTCTCTCAAAGGCCTTTCTGCGTCCCAACTTGCACCCTATTCCCTATGTAGTGCACTACTTTTGCTCTGGTCAAAAGTAGTGCACTATAAATGGAATAGGGCGCCATATGGGACACAGCCCCTCTCTGCTCCCAAGGTTACGTGGGAAGGGTGAGCCTCCGGTGGAGGTCTGAGGTGAATATTAAGTAGGATAACAGGATGGAGGGATGGAGGGATGGCTCTGTCTGGGCTATTTGGATTTTTGCTCAGTAGCTTTTGACAGGTATGTGTTTGATGCAGGATGGAGATTTGCACAGGCGTGCTGACACAGCTGTGCTGACACAGACGTGTACACGCACGTACACACGCATGGTTGTGCCTTAGTTAGGGCTTAGTTATCCTGCAAAGGAAAGGAAGACCATCCTGGCTGGTGTGTTGATAATCCTGTTTCCTTCACTGAGGATGAGAGAGGGAGACAATGAGGAGCGCATCAGGGGCTTTTCAGTAGTATCACACTGAAACATGTTGAGTGGAAATCATTTTCCTTGGAGAAAAACGCAAATACATACAATCTCTCACGCACGCGCACGCACACACACACACACACACACTGCTGCTGCTGCTTACTGCCTGATGGGTGCCGCCAGCTAACGATTTCCCTTCCAGAGGAGGAGGAGGAGAGAGAGAGGGGGAGGGCCAGATGGAGAGAGGGAGGGGGGGTTGTTAGAGTTGCAGAATGGGATAGGATTTGAATCATCTCAAGGTATAGGACTTGATGGAAAATTCTGAAGTTCTCCGATGTTTCACTGTGGTATACTCATGTTCAGGACCAGAAGTGATCCTAACCACAAAACAGGAAAAGTTACAGCATATGAGGACCCAGAGTTTTTCCCTGTCAGGTCAAAGTAGTAAGGAAAAAATTACTGACCCTATTCACTTTCAATATTATTATCAATCTTTAATCATGTTCAATATTAATATATTTAACCAGGGTACGAATTATGGGGGAGTCAGGGGGTGCTCAGCTCCCCTGAATGAGATATTAGCTCCCCTAAATGCAACAAAAATCTATCTTTGGGGGCGATTTCTAAATAATGCTAATTTAAGCATTCTCCTGTTTGTTTAAAATGCAGTGGTAAATATGTTTTACAGTGGTAAATATGTTTTACAGTGGTATATATGTTTTACAGTGGTATATATGTTTTACAGTGGTAAATATGAAAATAAAAGCCCCTCTTTCTGATGGTTTAAACCATATATTTCTACATGGCTGCACAAACCGTCTCCCTTTCCACGGCGCTGTTCACTCAGTAGTGCTGAATTTCGGCCTCAGATGAGCACCTGTAATCACATAGATTTCCTTTGTACCTCGTCATTTTCACCATCTGTTTTCCATGCGTCCTTGATAAAAATAACCAATGCCTTTATTCCAATGCATTAGATTTATCTGTTGATTTATCATTGTTTGCTTTTGTCAGTCAGCTGTTTAGAGCGCTCAGCCAAAAGAAGTCGACCGTTTATTTAGCTTCATTGTTTTATATCGTGTTTGTTTTTCTTTCCTTGATCAGCGGATGATGGTCGCCAATATCAATTGACAATTAGCCTACAGCTGGACACCAATGCGCATCCAATCCATTCAACATTAATGACAGTTGGCCTGCATTTGACTCTTTAGAAGCATTTGATTTTGAACGGCATAGGACTACATTATTGTGGATTTGTGTCCCCATGAGAACTGTTTTCATGGTGAAACATAATGAAATGTGACGTAGGTATAGTTACACTTACAGTGCATTTACCGCGATCTCACCGTTTCCAGAAAAATTTATTGAAAGTCTAGGGAGCGTAATATTTCTTTACCGCGACCTGTTGATCAGAGTTTACCCACCAATATTTTTGACCACTATGTCACTGGCTATCGGTAGGCCTATTTGAAGTTCATGGTAACAGGCCTACACATTGTAGCCTAGTGTAGCAAATGTACTGTTTATTTTGTATTTTTTTAACCAGGTAAGCTAGTTGAGAACACGTTCTCATTTACAACTGCGACTGTGTGTCCATCCTGTTTTTCCCAGGACAATTTTCAGCCCCATTTCAGGTGTTCCGACTTAAATCAATGGCAATTGGCAAATTTCATTAGGCACACTTTTTGGTGCAGATGTCTATTTCCATTTATACAATGCTGATTGGTTAAAACCGCATTCCAGACGGTGTCTGTTCCACAAGTTCCACACAAGTTAAAATGCCTATTTACTCTGTTCTATCTGACTGGTCCACTGTCTACTGTCTCATCAGCCCAGCCAGGTACTTTATAAACTTGATCTCCTCTATAAAAAGCATCTAGACATGATCTCACACTTCTTTTAGACATTTAGTTTTCAACAGCGGAGATTTGTGTAAACCTTGCTGTCTGTCTCTCCAACATTTGCAACATAGTTTATTTAACTAGGCAGGTCAGTTAAGAACAAATTCTTATTTTCAATGAGGGCCTAGGAACAGTGGGTTAACTGCCTTGTTCAGGGGCAGAATGACAGATTTTTACCTCATCAGCTCGGGGATTCGATTTTGCAACCTTTCGGTTATAAGACCAACACTCTAACCACCAGGCTACCTGCCGCCCCATAGTAATGAGCGTGTCGGGAGTCAGGACGAGACAGACAGGCAGCGTTTCTCAGACCGTCTAAATCGTGATTAACCTGGTGGTTAGAGTCATTTTTATGGATATATACAAAGAAATGTCAATTGAGAAAAGGTCAAACGAAACGAAGTGCAGCTAGTTTGCAGTCTTTCCAGCTTCAGTTTGAAGTGATTGTGTTTGCTGTGTTGTTGGCTAACTCCTCTGAACAACAGTGTCCTGACGAGAGAGCACATTTTCTTTGCCAGGCGAAATCCCACCTCATTAGCTCATTCTTATGAATGTATCCAAATAAATGTCACTAGAAAACAGCTTAAACAAATGCAAATGCAGCTAATGTTGTTATTCTGGCTGCACTGTTTGACGTGACTGTAAATTAGCTGTAGTTGGCTAGCTAGCAAGAACAGGATAAGAACATTACCAGCCAGTATGGCAATGGAACATTTAGAACAAACGACTAGGGCATATTCATAGATACAGAACAAAAAGACTGAATGACAGGGTTGCTTCTCTTGCAACCGAACCGATAGAACGAAAGACCAGCCGGCTTCGGTAGCAACCCTAGATTTGTGAAGGGACTATATCTTGTGGGAGGATGAAATAGTATGATTAAATTAATTAAATTTACGTTTTTAATGAAAATGTGTAAATCATTATTTCAATATGTTTATCACCCGTTGTATAAAAGTGATAAAGCCCTCGAAGTCAGTGTTTGGAGGATATATTGGCATGGTTTTCCGGCCCTCGACTTCATCTAGGGCCTAACACCACCCGTGCCAATATATCCTCCAAACACCGACTTCGAGGGCATTATAAGTTAATTATCAAATGGCAGTGTAGGCTACATGCATTGCACTGTTTGGATTATTGTGGAGCAGATGGACATGCACACGAATCCTACTTACATTTTTTGGGGTGTTTATGCCACATTAAAAGGTCATTCCTTTTTACCATTAAATTACAGCATTATTATTAGGCCCCTCGAATGTCACACTCTGTAATTACCACAGTCAGTCTCTTTCAACTGCATGCAGTGCCAAGTCTGGTACGACATAGTGAGCTAATTGGTCACAAGTCGATTCTGCTAGTCCAGTTATCAAGCTGTTTCATGTTGTAAATAGATAATGATTGGTCCTATAGCTACAACAAGGATCTATCTACAGAGCATGACAGTATGAGAGCTTTTTCTTTGGCACCCTATTCCCTATATAGTGCACTACTTTTGATCAGGACCTATAGGCTAGTGCACTATGTAGGGAATATGGTGCCGCTTGGGACACAGCCTTTATCTAGGGGATCCAGATGTCTTCTTTATCTCCAGGATCACCTGGGAGGAGCTCTGTCTCTCTCTGGGTCATCTGATGCACGTCAGCATCGAGCCTCTTCGCTCCCACGTCACATGACCCTGGACACTGTCTGCCACCTCCCTCCCTCGCTACCATCTGTTGCATACAATAAAATAACTCTCACCGGTACCTGTTATCACTACTGATATGCAAGTACATATAAACACACACACACACACACACACACACACACACACACACACACACACACACACACACACACACACACACACACACACACACACACACACACACACACACACACACACACACACCTGAGGAGAAGGTAAGGAGACACAGAATGAATGAGTGCCCTTCTCCTCTGCATAAGATCTCTGTGTACCACTGCTAGCTAGGTGGGCATCTGCCTTGCTAATGAGTGATCCGGGAAGGTATTGATTTTAAGCACATGGGAGAGCCCGGATGCCCAGTCCTGTTCAGTCCCCTCTCCTTGAAGACGTCTGATAGGTTGTGTCCCCTGCTCAAGGCTTCCTGGGTCTGAATTATTGAACAAGAGCTAAGCCTCACCGTATTGTCTGTCTATGAAAGAGGGAAAGAGAAAGGGGTAGACAGAGAAAGAGGTTTAGTTTTCTTTCTCTGCTGCTCTTTGGCAATCCTCTCCTGTCTGTCTGTCTGTCTGTCTGTGTCTGTCTGTGTCTGTCTGTGTCTGTCTGTGTCTGTCTGTGTCTGTCTGTGTCTGTCTGTGTCTGTCTGTGTCTGTCTGTGTCTGTCTGTGTCTGTCTGTGTCTGTCTGTCTGTCTGTCTGTCGATCAGAGAGCACAGGATACAACAGGTTTAATACAGTACAGTGAAATTCTTACTTGTGAGCTCTTTCCCAACAGTGCAGTAATAAAACAAATAATATAGATAATAAAACATCTAATAAAAACACACAAGAGATGCGAAATAAAATTTAAAAAACAGAGAATGCGAGTATGTACAGGTCAGTGCCTGTCCCATACTCAATGTGCAGGGGTACAGGAGGTGGTGGAGGTAGGTATGTACATAAAAAGTGACTGGTAGTAGGATAAATAATCATGGTAATATGTACACTACCGTTCAAAAGTTTGGGGTCACTTAGAAATGTCCTTGTTTTTGAAATAAAATAACATCAAATTGATCAGAAATACAGTGTAGACATTGTTAATGTTATAAATGACTATTGTAGCTGGAAACAACAGATTTTTAATGGAATATCTACATAGGCGTACAGAGGCGCATTATCAGCAACCATCACTCCTGTGTTCCAATAGCACGTTGTGTTAGCTAATCCAAGTTTATCATTTTAAAAGGCTTACTGATCATTAGAAAACC
Organism: Salvelinus namaycush; assembly: GCF_016432855.1. NCBI lineage: Eukaryota > Metazoa > Chordata > Actinopteri > Salmoniformes > Salmonidae > Salvelinus > Salvelinus namaycush. The sequence continues at coordinate 15,153,205 of NC_052332.1, forward strand.
CTTTTGCAATTATGTTAGCACAGCTGAAAACTGTTTTGCTGATTAAAGAAGCAACAAAATGGTCTTTCTTTAGACTAGCAGAGTATTCAAGTCTGCGTAGAGGTGGATCATAGAATCACCCGCAGCAAGAGCGACATCAGTTGCTGCAGGGGGTCGGGGTAGCCAGGTGGAAAGCGTGGCCAGCCGTAAAAGAATGCTTATTAAAATTCTCGATTAACGTGGAATAATCAGTGGTGACAGTGTTTCCTAGCCTCAGTGCAGTGGGCAGCTGATAGGAGGTGCTCTTATTCTCCATGGACTTTACAGTGTCCCAAAACTTTTTGCAATTAGTGCTGCATGATGCAAATTTCTGTTTGAAAAAGCTAGCCTTTGCCTCCTAACTGACTGTGAATATTGGTTCCTGACTTATCTGAAAAGTTGCATATCGCGGAGACTATTCGACGCATCCGCATCGAGCTAAAGGCTAGAGCTGTCGATTTCAAGGAACGGGAGACTAATCCGGACGCTTATAAGAAATCCCGCTATGCCCTCAGACGAACCATCAAACACGCAAAGCGTCAATACAGGATTATGATTGAATCCTACTACACCGGCTCTGACGCTCGTCGGATGTGTCAGGGCTTGAAAACTATTACCGACTACAAAGGGAAATCCAGACGCGAGCTGCCCAGTGACGCGAGCCTACCAGATGAGTTAAATGCCTTTTATGCTCGCTTCGAGGCAAGCAACAATGAAGCATGCACAAGAGCACCAGCTGTTCTGGATAACAGTGTGATAACGCTTTCGGTAGCCGATGTGAACAAAATCTTCAAAAAGGTCAACATTTACAAAGCCGCTGGGCCAGATGGATTACCAGGACGTGTACTCAAAGCATGCGCGGACCAACTGTCAAGTGTCTTCACTGACATTTTCAACCTCTCCCTGACAGAGTCTGAAATACCTACATGTTTCAAGCAGACCACCATAGTCCCTGTGCCCAAGGAAGCGAAGGTAACCTGCCTAAATGATTACCGCCCTGTGGCACTCACGCCGGTAGCCATGAAGTGCTTTGAAAGGCTGGTCATGGCTCACATCAACAGCATCCTCCCGGACAGAGGATGAGAATTCTGAGAATGCTGTTCATTGACTACAGCTCAGCGTTCAACACCATAGTGCCCCAGAAGCTCATCACTAAGATAAGGACTCTGGGACTAAACACCTCCCTCTGCAACTGGATCCTGGACCTCCTGACGGGCCGCCCCCAGGTGGTAAGAGTAGGCAACAACACGTCTGCCACGCTGATCCTTAACACTGGGGCCCCAAAGGGGTGTGTACTTAGTCCCCTCCTGTATTCCCTGTTCACCCACGACTGCGTGGCCAAATACGACTCCAACACCATCATTAAGTTTGCTGATGACACAACAGTGGAAGGCCTGATCACCGACAATGATGAGACGGCCTATAGGGAGGAGGTTCAGAGAACGGGTCGAGAGTTTCACGTTTCTTGGTGTCCACATCACCAATGAACTATCATGGTCCAAACATACCAAGACAGTCGTGAAGAGGGCACGACAAAACCTTTTCCCCCTCAGGAGACTGAAAAGATTTGGCATGGGTCCCCAGATCCTCAAAAGGTTCTAAAGTTGCACCATCGAGAGCATCCTGACCGGTTGCATCACCGCCTGGTATGGCAAATCCTCGGTATCTGACCGTAAGGCGCTACAGAGGTTAATGCGAATGGCCCAGTACATCACTAGGGCCAAACTTCCTGCCATCCAGGACCTATTTAATAAGACGAAAGCCCATAAAATTGTCAGAGACTCCAGTCACCAAAGTTATGGACTGTTTTCTCTGCTACCGCACGGCAAGTGGTACCGGAGCGCCAAGTCTAGGACCAAAAGGCTCCTCAACAGCTTCTACCCTCAAGCCATTAGACTGCTGAACAATTCATCAAAATTGTATATAGCCGCGTTATCGTTATTCTTATTGTGTTACTTTTTATTGTAACTTTTTATTTTACCCTACTTGGTAAATATTTTCTTCTTCTTGAATTGCACTGTTGGTTAAGGGCTTGTAAGTAAACATTAAAGTCTACACTTGTTTTATTCTGGGCACGTGGCAAATAAAGTTTGATTTGATTTGATTCTACAGGTACCAGATTACGGTTGGACCTGGCGAAATGTGGAAGCGATACCGTCCACTAGGGGCAACGTGAGCCCTTGTTACCATCTAGTAGGCCTGCAGAAATGTAAGGTTGCATCTAGTTTAAGCCGCAGATTTAGGCTTGTAATAGGGATAGTAACATAAGTAATGGTTTTAGATTTTTTTTTTTTTTCATTTTTATGTTTAGCTCACATATCATTTAAAAGTAGGCATTAGGGTGTCTGTAATAGAATAAATGTATCAAAAACGAATGTAGACATCAATAAATGCTTTTCTGTAGCTTCCAAAATCTTTTTTACAACGGAGGAGGAGTACCAAGATGGAGGGCACGTTGGCTTCAACACAGCACCCCCTATTAGTCATCTAGTGTATATATAAATGATTGATTTAACCCTATCCTTAACGCTAACCTTAACCATTTGGAACTAATGCCTAAACTTAAATGTAGTTTCACTTTTGCGGGGTTTGACTGGCAGCTAAGATACGACACCACATGGCGTAATTAAAACTTCAAGCCATGGCGTAATTCTGTGACAGCTAAAATACGGCACCACATGGTAATAATTAAAATGTCAAGCCACATGGCGTAATTCTGTAACTGCAGTCACGCCACAGGTTTTTATTTGGAGATTCGGTTGATATAGCAGCATCATAAGGTGTGAGTGGGTGTGTATGGGTGGGTGCATGTGCGTTGCGTCAGTAATGAGTGTGTGCGTGAGCGTGTATGTGAGTTTGTGTGTGTCCGTGTGTGTGTAAGAGTCTCAGTGTAGGTATGTGTACCTCTGTGGATAGAGACCTGTGGATGAACATCGAGTCAGGTAGATAGAGTCGACAATAACTGTGGGAGAGGAAGGGCAGTAGTCGGTAGCCATTTAACAGTCTTATGGCCAGGGGCTAGAAGTTGTCTCGTTCCGCCTGCTGGATGGGAGCAGAGAGAACAGTCCAAGGCTCGGTGGCTGGAGTCTTTGGCTAAATTGCCATTCTCAGACACCACCTGGCATGAATGTCCTGGATGACAGGGAGCCCGCTCTGTGAGGTGCTGGGCCATCTGCACCAACCTCTGTAGGATCTTAAAGTCAAGGGCGGTCCAGTTGCCATACCAGACGGTGATACAACCGGTCAGGATGCTCTCGATGGTGCACCTGTAAAAGTCCCTGAGGATCTGAGGGGCCATGACAAAAAGTTTCAGCCTCCCGAGGGAGAAGAGGCGTTGAGGTGCCTTCTTCACAACTTCTTCACGACCGTCACCACTTGAGGTCGGCCCGTCAGGAAGTCCAGGATTCTGTTGCAGAGGGAGGTGTTCAGTCCCAGGGTCCCAAGCTTGATGATGAACTTGGAGGGGACTATGGTGTTGAACCCAGAGCTGCATTAGGTATATGCATTCCGCTGCAATACAAACCATTAAGCTTTGGGGGTCATTGGATGAATTTGCCTTCTTTGATTGTATTTTTCATATTGCTCCTGGAACAGTGTCAGCTCTTAAATTCTGTTAACTTTCCCCAAATGTCCCATGTTCTCCAGAAATTCCAGTTGGAAGAATCCTGGAAGGTTCTGGTGTGTGTGTTGTTCAATTGCATAACACGCTCTGCAGGTGTGGCTACCTTGCACTCTGAATAAATGTTATTCAACCACGCGTAAAGGTGGTGGAATTATTAGGGGATTAAATCAAGGTCAGAATACAGCGTATCTGTAGCCACACCTGCGCCACACCTTCATTTATACTATCTCCATCCCAAATGAATAGCAGGTGAATAGCATGCTATTCTCATGCTTAAATTAATTCAAGGTCAGAATACACACAGAGAGAAAAATGCATGAAAACGGAATTACGTTCCATTTACATGGCCTAAACTCGGGTCAGAATCGGGCCCTTGTTGAATTGGAATTTTAGTTTACTTCCTGAATTGATTGCCTTCAATTCTGACAGGACCTCTGCATGGCCTCTGGAGAGTCGGATTGGATCAGACCTGTGGGCATATGCATGTTTGCATGTGTGTGGGAATCTGTGCTAGATTATGATAGTCACTCAACTGACCCAGGTGTCCTTCAGAATACACAGCCACAGCATAGCCATACAGGCTAGACATATTGTCTCTAGGTGAAATGACAGGCTTATTCTACGGCTGCTTCCCAAATGGCACCCTAATCCATATAGTGCACTACTTTTAACCAGAGCACTATGGGGCTTATGGGGCACATTAGGGAATAGGCTGCCATTTTGGACACTGAGTGTATATTAATGAAACGTTGTTGGCGTCTCATGCTTCATTGTCTTCCAAATGCAGTTGTATCCATTAAGCCATTCTGGTAGCCAGAAGCTATGATAATCGCCTATTGGGGCCAAACCTAGCCACATTATTTTCCTCCTCTTGTTTTCTATCCCTTGTTATATTAGATCAGGGAGGCACGTTCATGGTTATGCTATTACCAATTGTGGTCAAATGAAGACACAATTTCCCTCCAAATGAAAATGAGTGAACATTAATGCCCTTTATTACAAATAAGCACTGGAGAGGGATTAGAGACTGAAGGACGATCGGGTCTCCATAGACACTGATGGAAATCTCCTTCTCCTAATACGTTCGGAAGTAGATCTGGGACTATCGGCCTATCAGACACTAGAGGACCGAGCTAAAGAGATTGATACACGAGAGTAGGGCCACATCCCAAATAGCACCCTATTCTCTATTTAGCGCTATTTCTGACCGGAGTCCTAGGCCCTGGTTGGGTTTCTGCTTAGAAGTTGTGCACTATATAGGGAATAGGGTGCCGTTTTGGGACACAACTTAGGATAAATATGCGGCCAGTAATTCACCAGAGATACAGAGCATAGTGTTTCATTATGAGTTGTAGCGTGGCTGGATGGATTATGATAGCTTGAGTTGATATGAGAAGCCATGTCCAAAGACTAAACCTGCTGCCAACCCCGTCAGCAGGATAATTGAATCTGTTTGAAGGCAGATTATTTTTCAGTTCGATGGTTTCCCAGATGAGGATTGTTTCCTGAATCTTAGTGTACTTGGTTATGAAACAGATGGTTCCACAGAGACAGGTGAACACAGAGATTGGGAGGGACATTAGATGAGTTATTGAACTGGCGTTGTTCCACAGCTATTCCTATTTAATCCTTGTAATTAAGACTCGATCAATCGCAGACATAACGCCCTCTATGTGCCCTCTATTGTAATGGGTCCTGTGTATGATCCATGGGAGGGAATGTGTGGTGAGAATATAGTCGCTCTTCATGACGACATTTAGTGTGTGTTGGTGTGGGTGTGCGTGCGTGCGTGCGTGCGTGCACATGTAGGTGTGTGTGTGTGTGTTTGTGCATGTGTGGTGACTATAGGACTGAGGGGCTTAGTGACTGGAGGAAATAGAGGTGTGCTGTTTGTTGCTCCTCTGTATTCTAACTTAGGTAAGGCCTTATAGTGTCAAGGTTAGGATAAACATGGCACGGAGCCTGGCTGATAATGCATGTCTCGCCCTCAGCTTGGCCACCCATTAACTTGCATGTGGGGAGACAAAACGCTCCCTAGAGGCCCCGGGTCTGGATAGGGAAGTACGTTCCCATTTTATTACCTCCTCCACACCCCGAGGCTATCAACAACCCTTAGTTATTAGACCCTATAGCCCAGACCTGACATACACTACATGTCTCAGACGGCACCCTATTCTCTACCTAGTGCAGTTCTACTAATAACCAGGGTCAACAAAGGGAATAAGGTGCTATTTGGGACGAAGAGTTCACATACAAATCACACACACCATGTGGTGCTAGAAAGAAGCTTCCTCTTATCTAGCCATCTGGCCATGTTCCTTATAGCATATTATCTTTTTTCTCTACCAACTACCAACTTCCACTGAGAAGGGCCCTGGGTGACCGGGGACAGCTGGAGAGCAGGGGAGTCCGGTGGAGGAGGCGGCTGGTGTGTGTGTCTGTGAGCGTGGTCTCACCTGCTTCTAAGCTCCTGTAGGCGATACCTCAGAGAGAAAGCGTGAGAAAGAGGACCCCGACACATAGCAGATACAGTAGTCTGGGAGGCTGCGTCTTGCGTTTTAACTTCGAAAGATCTTCATCTCTCCATTTAACACTACATCTCAGAGCTGTTGCCTAGATGGCCATGAACACCATCTAGATGGCCCTGAAGCAATGAGGGAACATTTTCATTTAGATTCCAGTTCACTTCCTGAATTTACCGAATTCAGGAAACCTGGCACCCACACACAGACACACAAATACACTCACATATGCATATACACACTCCAAGTCATACAGTGGGGCAAAAAGGTATTTAGTCAGCCACCAATTGTGCAAGTTCTCCCACTTAAAAAGATGAGAGAGGCCTGTAATTTTCATCATAGGTACACTTCAACTATGACAGACAAAATGAGAAAAACAAATCCAGAAAATCACATTGTAGGATTTTTTATGAATTTATTTGCAAATTATGGTGGAAAATAAGTATTTGGTCAATAACAAAAGTTTATCTCAATACTTTGTTATATACCCTTTGTTGGCAATGACAGAGGTCAAACGTTTTCTGTAAGTCTTCACAAGGTTTTCACACACTGTTGCTGGTATTTTGGCCCATTCCTCCATGCAGATCTCCTCTAGAGCAGTGATGTTTTGGGGCTGTTGCTGGGCAACACGGACTTTCAACTCCCTCCAAAGATGTTCTATGGGGTTGAGATCTGGAGACTGGCTAGGCCACTCCAGGACCTTGAAATGCTTCTTACGAAGCCACTCCTTCGTTGCCCGGGCGGTGTGTTTGGGATCATTGTCATGCTGAAAGACCCAGCCACGTTTCATCTTCAATGCCCTTGCTGATGGAAGGAGGTTTTCACTCAAAATCTCACGATACATGGCCCCATTCATCCTTTCCTTTACACGGATCAGTCGTCCTGGTCCCTTTGCAGAAAAACAGCCCCAAAGCATGATGTTTCCACCCCCATGCTTCACAGTAGGTATGGTGTTCTTTGGATGCAACTCAGCATTCTTTGTCCTCCAAACACAACGAGTTGAGTTTTTACCAAAAAGTTATATTTTGGTTTCATCTGACATTCTCCCAATCTTCTTCTGGATCATCCAAATGCTCTCTAGCAAACTTCAGACGGGCCTGGACATGAACTGGCTTAAGCAGGGGGACACGTCTGGCACTGCAGGATTTGAGTCCCTGGCGGCGTAGTGTGTTACTGATGGTAGGCTTTGTTACTTTGGTCCCAGCTCTCTGCAGGTCATTCACTAGGTCCCCCCGTGTGGTTCTGGGATTTTTGCTCACCGTTCTTGTGATCATTTTGACCCCACGGGGTGAGATCTTGCGTGGAGCCCCAGATCGAGGGAGATTATCAGTGGTCTTGTATGTCTTCCATTTCCTAATAATTGCTCCCACAGTTGATTTCTTCAAACCAAGCTGCTTACCTATTGCAGATTCAGTCTTCCCAGCCTGGTGCAGGTCTACAATTTTGTTTCTGATGTCCTTTGACAGCTCTTTGGTCTTGGCCATAGTGGAGTTTGGAGTGTGACTGTTTGAGGTTGTGGACAGGTGTCTTTTATACTGATAACAAGTTCAAACAGGTGCCATTAATACAGGTAACGAGTGGAGGACAGAGGAGCCTCTTAAAGAAGAAGTTACAGGTCTGTGAGAGCCAGAAATCTTGCTTGTTTGTAGGTGACCAAATACTTATTTTCCACCATAATTTGCAAATAAATTCATAAAAAATCCTACAATGTGATTTTCTGGATTTGTTTTTCTCATTTTGTCTGTCGTAGTTGAAGTGTACCTATGATGAAAATTACAGGCCTCTCTCATCTTTTTAAGTGGGAGAACTTGCACAATTGGTGGCTGACTAAATACTTTTTTGCCCCACTGTATGTGAAAGGTCATAGACACACAGCTCACAGACACACATCTCACACATAAAACCTCCAAGGCCCGACAACAACCTAAGGAGGAAGTGATGAGACACAAAAGGAAGAGAGTTGGAGAGAGGGTTATAGAGGGGAAGAGAGGGAGGGAGAGAGACAGAGGGAGCAGGACTGTCAGTGCCAGACCCCTGTCAACATGGGAGGAGAGGAGGATGTTTCAGAAGGAGGGATGCAGGCGGAGTGACAGAGTGCCGACGAGAGGGGGATGAGAGCAGAGGGAGGGAGAGGGGGAAGGTAATGGGAGAGAGAGGGAGGGGGAGTGCGGGAGTTGGCAAGGAGATTAGTGGTGACAGCCAATTTAGGGCGCCACTCCTGCGTCTATTTCACATACACCAGTGACCTCCCTCCCTCCCTCGGAGGTAGAAGGCAGCCTCCCAGGCACTGGTTTGGCCTTCAGCCTGCTTAACCCCACTCCAACGATGCCTAATGTTCATTTGGAAAGCATCCGTCAAAATGTGAAATTTCTGTGACTATATTTGTATACCTAGTATAGCCTAGCATCTCTGCACAGCCCACATACAGAGATGAGGGAAACTGTCTTTGCCTGAGTGTCAGCACATCTCCCTGTAAACCAGGCCATTACAATGCTGTTGATTTGTAGGCAATGAGAAACGCAACTCATACAATGCATATTCATGAGGACAATATCTTCTATGTGTGCATGTTATTATACACTGAGAGTACAAAACATTAAGAACCTGGCATCTACTACCATGCCCTGCACTTAAATGTTTTGTCTTGCCCATTCATCCTCTGAATGGCACACATACAAAATCTGTCTCAATTGTCTCAAGGCTTAAAAATCCTTCTTTAACCTGTCTCCTCCCCTTCATCCACTAATTGAAGTGGATTTAACAAGTGACATCAATAATAGCTTTCACCTAGATTCACCTGGTCATTCTATGTCATGGAAAGAGCAGGTGTCCTTAATGTTTTGTACACTGTCTATACAGTAAGTTATTACTGGGAGTCTTTGAGTCTTTCACTCAATTGATTTCTGTAACAAGAGGCTCTTTTAGTGGACAGGTGTGTCTGTCTGGTTGCTAGGACAACAGCCCTCACTGTGGCAAAAGCTGTGCCCCAGTGCATGCTGGGAGGGTCAGGCTGGCCATGTGGCGTGTCGTGGCGCTGGGTTAAAAGGCACTCAGAGCAGCGTGGCGGCAACACTCTGAAGGACCTGTGGAACAATCAGCCTCACACACACAGACACAGACACAGATACACTCGCTCTCCCTGCTGCAGCCACCAGGTGCTCCACACAGCTGTGTCCCTGAGAGGGGGAGGAGAGGGAGAAGAGGAGGGAGGGAGAGAGGGAGGATAGGCTTTTAAAGTGACATCCCAAGCAATCCATCATTTCTCTTCCCACTGGCTGGTTTTGATGAAACGCCAAAGGATTTTGGAGTTAATTAAAGGGGATTAGGAGCTACTTGGATCAGACTGTTCATTTGTACCTCCCTCTCTCTCTTCTACCTCTCTCTTTCTCTTTATCTGGCTCCACACCTCCCTCTCTCTCTTCTACCCCTCTACCTCTCCATCTCTCTCTTTCTCTTTATCTGGCTCAACAATTCCACAGCCAGGTTCTTTTAGTGTATGGAATACTGAGCTTTTAGCTTTTATTCATGATTCTAGCTCAGAGGGAAGTCTGCTTATAAAAGCCCAGAAGTGTTGTGCAGGTCAGGTCAGAGCTGCATTACAGAGTCATGTGATGTGGACTAGACACACACACACACACACATTTCACCGCCTCAACAATAAGAGCCGCGGGCTAATCAGCTTAACCCTTTGTTCAGTGCCACGTCATTGTGTTTTAACCATGTACAGCTCAACCACATAAGTCCGCTATTAGGTTTAAAGAATGAGTTGTTCAAGTGACCTGACAGATATAAGTCAATACTTTGATGGCTTTTGAGGGCTATGCAGCTTGTTTTCATTTGATTGAACTGATTGAGTTACAGTGTGCTGTTAGGATTTAAGGGGAGGGGGCCATGGGGTATGTTGCCTCAAGATGTAAGCAGAGGGAGAGGGGTAAGTAGGTTATATTTTGGGACAGGGTGAGAAGAGAACCTGGTCTGACGTCAGTAGTAGTGTTTTCTCTCTGCTCTCACCCTCTTCCTCGGCCTATCCACTTCTGTCGTCTACTGTCGTCATGACACACACACACATCATGGAAGACAACACAAATTCCCGCCCACGCCACTTCATTGCGCCTCCATGATGAGGGCCGGAGCTGCCTTTGGAGCACAATGGCCCTTGAAACCCATGCTTCAGCCTAGCTGTTGTCAGAGTTAGTCTTCTTTCTCTCGCTGGCTCTCCACTGTGGACCTGCGTTGACTAATGCTCCATAGGAAAGGTGGGCGACAACCAAAGAATAGAGGGGGCGACAGCTATAGAGATAGAACAGCCATAGGATAGAGGAGGCAACAGCTATAGAGATAGAACAGCCATAGGATAGAGGAGGCGACAGCTATAGAGATAGAACAGCCATAGGATAGAGGGGGCGACAGCTATAGAGATAGAACAGCCATAGGATAGAGGGGGCGACAGCTATAGAGATAGAACAGCCATAGTATAGAGGGGGCGACAGCTATAGAGATAGAACAGCCATAGGATAGAGGGGGCGACAGCTATAGAGATAGAACAGCCATAGGATAGAGGGGGCGACAGCTATAGAGATAGAACAGCCATAGGATAGAGGGGGCGACAGCTATAGAGATAGAACAGCCATAGGATAGAGGGGGCGACAGCTATAGAGATAGAACAGCCATAGGATAGAGGGGGCGACAGCTATAGAGATAGAACAGCCATAGGATAGAGGGGGCGACAGCTATAGAGATAGAACAGCCATAGTATAGAGGGGGCGACAGCTATAGAGATAGACCAGCCATAGGATAGAGGGGGCGACAGCTATAGAGATAGAACAGCCATAGGATAGAGGGGGCGACAGCTATAGAGATAGAACAGCCATAGGATAGAGGGGGCGACAGCTATAGAGATAGAACAGCCATAGAATAGACGGGGCGACAGCTATAGAGATAGACCAGCCATAGGATAGAGGGGGCGACAGCTATAGAGATAGAACAGCCATAGGATAGAGGGGGCGACAGCTATAGAGATAGAACAGCCATAGGATAGAGGGGGCGACAGCTATAGAGATAGAACAGCCATAGTATAGAGGGGGCGACAGCTATAGAGATAGAACAGCCATAGGATAGAGGGGGCAACAACTATAGAGATAGAACAGCCATAGGATAGAGGGGGCGACAGCTATAGAGATAGAACAGCCATAGGATAGAGGGGGCGACAGCTATAGAGATAGAACAGCCATAGGATAGAGGGGGCGACAGCTATAGAGATAGAACAGCCATAGGATAGAGGGGGCGACAACAACCAGGAAGTGGAAGTGTTAGACGCATGGCAGTTGGCGTGCATGTTTGTGTGTTCTTTACTTTTTGCAGCCTGTTAAGATAGACGACCAGGCAGTCTAGTTAGTCAGAGGATCAGGTGCACAAATTTGGTGTTTAGTTAGTTGGCCAATATATTGGTTGAGTTCCTGCATGACTAGATGCGCAGGCATTGCATTGCATCAACCTATGGTTGCGTGCCAAATCATCGACTGTGCAGTCGAGCATCAGATGGCTATATCATATGATGTGGTCATCTGATATGTTGAATACCTATCCAGGCCTTTGTAAGATCTGGTGTCTCCAATGTAGTCAGGAAAGAACTCAACCATTGTCTCCTCAACTTGAGGAGAAAGGCAAAACGCCTATAACCACTGACAGTGCTTAGGTAGGAGGTAGGATATTTGTCAGAGCTATACTTTTATTATTTTGTATTTAACCTTTCTTTAACAGGTTAGTCTCGTTGAGATAAAAATCCTCTCTTTTTCAAGGGAGACCTGGACCAAGACAGCACTATCAACACATCAGTATCAGAAAGACAGGCACATGACATCAACAGGATGAAAATGAGGTCTACATCAATACAATAAGCAGCACGTCAGAAAAATATCAGACTGCAATGGCTCAAGCATCAGAGCTTGAAATAACTACATGTTACCTAAACTGAACAGCCCTCCTAGAATTAGGAGAACAGGCATCTTCTAAAAAATTGAAATTTTACCTGGCAAGTCAGTTAAGAACAAAACTTGCTGGGCAAACTGCCCTATGTGACTCCCAATCACGGCCGGATGTGATACAGCCTGGAATCAAACCAGGGACTGTAGTGATGCCTCTTGTGCTGAAATGCAGTTCCTTAGACCACTGCGCCACTTGGCCTGCCCTAACATGGCACAAACCATTAACATCTTAAACAGGTCATTCTTAATGAACAATTGTAATACACTTTACAGGCAATATTGCTAAATTTACAGTTGCTATAGTTATTCCCTCCGAAAGGCAATCAAATGGGCAAAATGTCAGTGCATAGACAAAGTGGAGTCGCAATTCAACGGCTCAGACACGAGACGTATGTGGCAGGGTCTACAGACAATCACGGACTACAAAGGGAAAACTAGCCACGTCGCGGACACCGACATCTTGCTCCCGGACAAGCTAAACACCTTCTTCGTCCGCTTTGAGGATAACACAGTGCCACCGACGAGGCCCACTTCCAAGAACTGTGGCCTCTCGTTCTCCGTGTCCGACGTGAGTAAGACATTTAAGCATGTTAACTCTCGCAAGGCTGCCGGCCCAGACGGCATCCCTAGCCGCATCCTCAGAGCATGGTGCGGTCTGGTCTGCCCAACGCATCACCGGGGACACACTGCCTGCCCTCCAGGGCACCTACATCACCCGATGTCACAGGAAGGCCAAAAAGACTGTTAAATAGCCATCACTAGCCAGCTACCACCCGGTTACTCAACCTTAGAGGCTGCTGCCCTATGTACATAGACATGGAACAATGTTTACATAATGTTTTACTCATTTCAAATGTACAGTAACTGTCAAAAGTTTGGACACACCTACTCATTCCAGGGTTTTTCTTTATTTTTACTATTTTCTACATTGTAGAATAATAGTGAAGTCATCAAAACAATAAAATAACACAGAGGACGTCTGGAGCTCTGTCAGAGTGCCCATCGGGTTCTTGGTCACCTCCCTGACCAAGGTCTTTCTCCGATTGCTCAGTTTTGCCGGGCAGACAGCTCTAGGAAAGGTTTTGGTGGTTCCAAACTTCTTCCATTTAAGAATGATGGAGGCCGCTGTGTTCTTGGGGACCTTCAATGCTGCAGTCATTTTTTGGTACCCTTCCCCCGATCGGTGTCTCGACACAATCCTGTCTCGGAGCTCTACGGACAATTCCTTTCACCTCATGGCATGGTTTTTTCCTCTAATATGCACTGTCAACTGTGGGACCTTATATAGACAGGTGTGCCTTTCCAAATCATGTCCAATCAATTGAATTTACCACAGATGGACTCCATTCAAGTTGTCATAGCAAAGGGTCTGAATACTAATGTAATTAAGGTATTTATGTTTTTTTGTTTCGTTTTTTTAATTAGCAAAAAATCAAAAAACCTGTTCACTTTGTCATGATGGGATATTGTGTGATTTAAAAAAAATCCATTTTAGGATAAGGCTGTAACGTAACAAAATGTGAAAAAAGGGAAGGGGTCTGAATACTTTCCAAATGTGTTTTTGTTCAGTATAATACAATAGTTTTGTCTTATTCTCTGGTTTCCATATTCTCACTGACATGTTTTATATTTGTCTTACACTCAGTGAATATATGATTTGAGTCCTGGCCTCATAAGAACAGACAGATCCTAATTATTATCAAGCGTATGGCCTGAAGGTTAGAAACATAGAAAGGCCTCCAGCAAACCTCTCCACTTTGTGGAACACTGGCAGCCTCCCTGTTTACATCGTGTAATGAGGCATACAGTATATCATATGTTCTCTACATTTTCATGTAACCTTCTTTAGAGATCCGTAATAGTGTCCAAAATGGCACCCTATTCCCTATATAGTGCAGAAGAGTCCTGGTCAAAAGTAGTGCACTAAATAGGGAACAGGGTGCAATTTGGAACACATGCTCAGTCTATCGAATCTACCCAGGATGTGGTGGCAGTCTCTGTAAACAATCCCATTGGAAGTGGGTCAGGGTTCAGGTTTAAGTTACTGATAGTCAATACAGTCAATATCACAGTAAGAGAAACGTCCCCCTGCACTCTGCACCCCTCCATCATGTTTGGCTATTAGGAGCCACCACCAGCATGTTAGGTAATGGATTAGGAGGGGAGCTAGGAGCTATAAAATCATCACCCTCCCCCTCATCCCTTCTCTCGTAATTTACGGAAAGACTGAGCCCCGTCCCTGCAGAGTCCAGGCTTTTTATTGGCTCAAATAGGAGCTCCAGTCACTGGAGCATGGTTAACACATAATTAATAGAAGATCACTGGTAGCAGGTACACAAACAGAAGCCTCACTGGCACATCAATCAAGCACCATGTGGAGAATTGTAAAATTGCACCCTATTTCCTATGGGCCCTGATCACAAGTAGTGCGTTACGTATGGATATGTGACTTTATTTTTAAATATAAGTATTTTGATCCGCTCCGCTCATGCAGGTGTAATAAAGGCCTAGTGCACTAATTTCGTTTGGGGGGAATTCACAATCTTTGTAATATATATTTTTTATTGAGATATATCTAAATTGAGATTTATCGTGGGGTGCTGCAGCACCCTCAGCACTCCTACTTCCTGCGGCTATGGTTGTGGTTCTCCCAAAGGTGCTCTGAAGTGTCTTAGAAGTGACATTTGTCTTCTGTAAATATGTTTCCAATACTAGTCTCTCAAATGTTATGCAATCTGCCTGGTTTCCCTTACATAGGCAGATACTGTACTGTATGTAATATAGTGCTTTAGCTCTGGGATGAAATCAATTACCTTATAGGCCTGGGTCAAAAATAGTGCACTGCATAGGGACTAGGCTTCTATTTGGAACACACCCATAGCATTTAATTTCCCTCTCTATAAAACACTCTGATGCGTGCCTCCATGACCTGCCTCCATTTGCCTCCATTCAGCTGAAGAGGGGCTAAGCTAGGAGGTCAGGAGTAATGGCACTGCCTCAACTCTCCATGTGTCAGCAAAAAACAGAGAGAGAGAGAGCGAGAGAAAAAGAGGGACAATGAAATGGCCTCTTAACTGATTCACTTACTGAAGGGGCCACCAGTCTTCATATTTGTACTTTGTAGTTACACTCACCAGATAGTTTATTGGGTACACCAACACGTTCACAAAAATGGATCGCTCCTACAGGAAGTGAGTCACGTGGCCGTGGCTTCTTTATATAAAGCAGGCACGCCACATCCAGTATCTCAGAAACGGCCTCCTGGGCTTTCACGCATGACGGTGTTTAGGGTTTACTGAGAATGATGCGACAAACAAAAAACATCCAGTCAGTGGCAGTTCTGTGGGCGAAAACTGCTCATTGATGAAAGAGGTCGAAGGAGAATAGCAAGAATCATACAAGCTTGTGCAAACTAACAGGCGGGCCACAAACAGACAAATAACGAGGCAGTACAACAGTGGTGTGCGAAACAGCATCTGGGAACGCACAACTCGTTGATCCTTGTCACAGATGGGCTACTGGAGTAGACGACCACACCAGGTTCCACTCCTATCAGCTGAAAACAAGAAGAAGCGGCATGTGATCACCAACATTGGACAATTGAGTATTGGAAAAACATTGCCTGGTCCGACGAATCCTGGTTCCTGTTGCATCATGCTGATGGCAGAGTCAGGATTTGGCGAAAGCAGCATGAGTCTATGGACCCATCGTGTCTGGTACAGGCTGGTGGCGGTGGTGTACTGGTGTGGGGAATGTTTTCCTGGCACACGTTAGGTCCTTTGATACCAATTGAGCCACGAACATTTCCGACACCTTGTAGAATCCACACCCCAAAGAATTCAGGTTGTTCTGGAGGTAAAGGGGGGTCCGATCCGGTACCTAATATACTGCTCAGTAAGTGTATATCAATGACGTCTTCTAGTGATGTTGAGGTTCAGCAGGGGTGAGCAGAGTTACTCTCTAGAGGGGCTCTGGGTGAAGTGCCTCTGTGACTAACTGTCCGTTACACTGTCAGGTGATCTGTGTGGCTCAGTTGGGAGAACATGGCGTCATGGTCTCGATTCCCACTGTGGTCACTTTGGATAAAAACGTCAGTTGAATGCCTAAATGGAATTTTAAAAGTGCAAAAGTATGTGAGAATTATTTCAAAAGAGAGGGTAACCTGAGCTTATCTGTCTTTTGAAACGCACTAATGGAAAAAAGAGACATTTACGCTTTGCTTCACATCCAAATGTGGAAAGGAATGGAAAATCCTTGTCAATCCCAGGGGTTTAACATTTAATACTCCTCTGATGTGCAGCTGTGTGTGTGTGCATGTGTGTTTTTCCCTCATCTATCTCATCACCACAGCGGTTCCACCAATTCGGGTGCCTTTTTAGAACCAAAAAACTCAATTTGATTTCACCTAATATTAACATTCTGTCATAAAGAGCACTTGTTCAACTTAATAAAAAACATGTTTTCCCATCTGAAGAGGTTAAATACAATAATGTTTATTGTAAGTGCCTATTAAATGCCAAACAGGTTTGACTGTAACAAGATTGCCGATTTCTTCTTAAATCAGCCATGAATCCCCCTGTGAAAGGGGGAATGGAAGCTTGTTGTGTGCAACAGGGAGTGGCATACAAGCTTCACAATAAAATATGTAATTGTTCAAACATTTCTAGCTTGTCTATATCTATGGGTAACAGAGTTGACACAACAGAGTTGTGTTATGCTCGACCTGCTCAGTTTTCATGGTTGCCATGTTCTCAGAATATAATATATTAATGTTCTAGACACATTTTAATTGGAGGAACTGCAGAGAAGGGAAGTGCCTCTTTAGCTATTATACACTATATATACAAAAGTATGTGGACATCCCTTCAAATTAGTGGATTCGGCTATTTCAGCCACACCCATTGCTGACAGGTGTATAAAATTGAGCACCCAGCCATGCAATCTCCTTTGACAAACATTGGCAGTAGAATGGCCCGTACTGAAGAGCTCAGTGTCTTTCAACGTGGCACCGTCAAAGGATGCCACCTTTCCAACAAGTAAGTTTGTAAAATTTCTGCACTGCTTGCCCGGTCAACTGTGCGTGCTGTTATTGTGAAGTGGAAATGTCTAGGGGCAACTACGGCTCAGCCGCAAAGTGGTAGGCCACACAAGCTCACAGAACGGGACCGCCGAGGTCTGTAAAAACCGTCTGCCCTCCAACACTCCAAACTGCATCTGGAAGCAACATCAGCACAAGAACTGTTCGTTGGGAGCGTCATGAAATGGGTTTCCATGGCCGAGAAGCTGCACACAAGCCTAGGACCACCATGGGCAATGCCAAGCGTAGGCTGGAGTGGTGTAAAACCTGCCACCGTTGGATACTGGAGCAGTGGAAACGCTTCACCACCTGGCAGTCCGACGGACGAATCTGGGTTTGGCGGATGCCAGGATGCTACCTGCTCGAATGCATAGTACCAAATGCAAAGTGTGGTGGAGGAGGAATAGTGGTCTGGGGCGGTTTTTCATGGTTCGGGCTAGGTCCCTTAGTTCCAGTGAATGGAAATCTTAACGTTACAGCATACAAATACATTCTAGACGATTCTGTGCTTCCAACTTTGTGTCAACAGTTTGAGGAAGGCCCTTTCCTGTTTCAGCACGACAATGCCCCCGTGCACAAAGCGAGGTTCATACAGAAATGGTTTGTCGGAAGAACTTGACTGGCCTGCACAGAGCCCTGACCTCAACCCCATCGAACACCTTTGGGATGAATTGGAACGCCAACTGCGAGCCAGGTCTAATCGCACAATATCCGTGCCTGACCTCACTACGTCCCTGCAGCAATGTTCCAACATCTAGTGGAAAGCCTTCCCGGGAGAGTGGAGGCTGTTTAAGCAGCAAATGGGGGACCAACTCCATATTAATGTACATGATTTTGGAATGAGATGTTCGACGAGCAGCTGTCCACATACTTCATACAGATGCTAGTCTCAGATGCTAGTCAGATGCTAGTCTCGGGGCTAGAGGCTTCAACTCTCTGGATTGATCGTATAAAAGAGAACACAGCCACGTCTGCCTGTCTGCCTTGCCAGGTGAAGAGGAGATGTAGTAGTGGGGCTGACAAAAAAGTCCACTTCCTGTTTTTTAACCCCCCTCCCTTCTGTGAGAGTTGTGAGGAACGTTGAAAGCTGAATTGATCTGGAGGTGACTCACCTCAACTTGCTTTGTGATGCTGAGAGTAGCTTGTGGGGTGTGCTTGTGCATGCATGTGTGTGTGTGAGAGTGTGAGTGTTAAACACAACTTTAAGAGATTACCTTTTGTGTAATTGAATTTAGCTTATGTTAAAATGCTACTGATTAAGCTTTAGAGGAAAGTGGATTGTAGTGAGTGTGTTCTTTGCGTGTGTATTGGCTTTGGGGTTTGTTTCTCTCTGTGTGTGTGTGTGTGTGTGTGTGTGTGTGTGCGTGCGTGCGTGTGTGTGTGTATACCTAACTTTTAACCAAAAATATTAAACTATAAATGGAATAGGGTGCTATTTGGGACTCGTCTGTTTCTCGGTGGGATTAGTTTGTGTGGACTGAAGGCGTCAGCATGCTTCGGTTGGGCTGGTGGCTAGCTGAACTCGGCTAGGCAACCCGAACGAGAGTGCTCACATACGGTCTCTCATTGAATGACAACAAATACTTTATGGAAGAATTCCTACTGTTGACCAATCACTGACTAAGGGGCGTAGACTTCGGCTACTGTCTTCGGTTATCGACTTCAACTACCCACTTTGGCTTTGCTGAAGACAAAAACGAACAAAAACATCACAAAATGGCGTCATAAGATACATGATACACAAACTGTTGTGTATGACGCCTTAAAGGGATGTTTCATTATATTTAGCAGTCTTGACTCAAAAGTGCACATTAATGTATTATAAATGAACACATTATTTTGGACACTCAGTCATTCAAGCACATTGTCATGAATGACTATACACACTTAAATGTATTTCAATTACAGATTATATGCGCAAGTGCATGCACACAAACACACACACACACACGACAGTAAGCTCATAATAATGGCTGGAATGGAGTGAATGGAATGACATCAAACCAATGGAAACCATGGAAACCATGTGTTTGATACCATTCCATTAATTCCGTTCCAGCCATTATTATGAGCCCACAATTAAGGTGGCACCAGCCACCTGTGACACACACACACACACAGTTGACGTACACTGAGTATACCAAACATTAGAAAAGCCTAAATTCATCGGGGCATGGACTCTACAAGGTGTCTAAAGCGTTCCGCAGGGATGCTGGCCCATGTTGACTCCAAAGCTTCCCACAGTTATGTCAAGTTGGCTGGATGTCCTTTGGGTGGTGGACAATTCTTGATACACACGGGAAACTGTTCAGCGTGAAAAACCCAGCAGCGTTGCAGTTCGTGAGACTAACCGGTGCACCTACTACCATATCCTGTTCAAATGCACTTGCATGTTTTGTCTTGCCCATTCACCCGCTGAATGGCACACATACACAATCCATGTCTCAAAAATTAAAAATCCTTATTTAACCTGTCTCCTCTACACTGATTGAAGTGGGTTTAACAAGTGACATCAATACGGGATCGTAACTTTCACCTGGATTCACCTATGTCATGGAAAGAGTAGTTGTTCCTCATGTTTTGTATACTCAGGGTATTTTGTTAGTGCGTTGAAAGAAATAGCTTGTGACAATCCCAACCTCTACAACATGGTTTGATTCAACATACATGACAATTAACTGGAATGAAGGCTATTAGCTTAGTGGCTTCCTGTGAATAATGAAGGACTTGGCCTCTTCCTGGTCATTATGGGCTGGCTGTTAATAGATTCAATGTACTAAGTATTTTCTGAGTGTGCTCTACTCTTAAGTGGAATCGTCACTGATTAGTGTTTTCTATGTTAGATTTGAACCTAAAACCAGCATGTGGCCAAAGTTATTTCTATATGTAAGACTTGAAGCTGTGCTAGTTTAACTAGACCAGAGACTATGTTCCACAATGCATTACTTTGTTCTTTTTAGTGTCTGCCAAGTACTGGGTCGTATTCACTAGGAACCAATTGGATGCATACGGGCTGAAATGTGGAGCGACCTACACTACATAACCAAAAGTATGTGGACACCTGCTCATCGAAGATCTCATTCCAAAATCATGGGCATTAAAATGGAGCCTCCACTCTTCTGGGAAGGCTTTCCACTAGATGTTGGAACATTGCTGTGGGGACTTGCTTCCATTCAGCCATAAGAGCATTAGTGAGGTCGAGCACTGATGTTGGGCAATTAGGCCTGACTCACAGTCAGTGTTCCAATTCATCCCCAAGGTGTTCGATGGGGTTGAGGTCAGGGCTCTGTGCAGGCCAGTCAAGTTCTTTCACGCAAATCTCTACAAACCATTTCTGTATGGACCTCGCTTTGTGCATGGAGGCATTGCATGACAATGGTCTGTTGCCACAAAGTTGGAAGCACAGAATCATCTAGAATGTCATTGTATGCTGTAGCATTAATATTTCCCTGCACTGGAACTAAGGGGCCTAGCCCGAACCATGAAAAACAGCCCCAGACCATTATTCCTTCTCCACCAAACTTTACAGTTGGCACTATGCATTGGGGCAGGTAAGGGTCATCTGGCATCCGCCAAACCCAGATTCGTCCATCGGACTGCCAGATTCATTATTCATCACCGTTTCCACTGCCGACACTTGGCATTGCGAATGGTGATCTTAGGCTTCCACCGTTTCCACTGCCGACACTTGGCATTACGAATGGTGATCTTAGGCTTGGAAACCCATTTCATGAAGCTTCCTAAGAACAGTTCTTGTACTGACGTTGCTTCCAGAGGCAGTTTGGAACTCGGTAGTGAGTGTTGCAATTGAGAACAGACAATTTTTAGTACTCGGCGGTCCCATTCTGTGAAACTGTTGTTTCAGTGTAGTATCTGTTCTATTTTCTCTCTATTTCGCTCTCTATAAAACACTCTCCGGCGTGCCTCCATGACCTGCCTCCATTTGTCTCCATTCAGCTGAAGAGGGGCTGAGCTAGGAGGTCAGTAGTAATGGCACTGCCTCAACTCTCCATGTGTCAGCAAAAACACACACACACACACACACACACACACACACACACACACACACACACACACACACACACACACACACACACACACACACACACACACACACACACACACACACACACACACACACACGAGAGAGAAAGAGAGCTCAATGATGTTTTACTTGGCCCCCACCTTACTAGAACCCATATTGTAAATAACCTTGGTCATTTGTCCACCGATGTAAAGCCTACGGCCAGAGACGTTGGTGCCTTTTTTTTTACCCTGACCTAAACCTCGAGGTGCATGTTAAGAAGGTTGTCCAGTCCTGATTTTATCATCTACGAAATATAGCTAAAGTCGTGTTTTATTTCAATCACTGATCTGGAGAACGTCTAGATCACTGTAACTGTATACCTGTGTCAGTCCGAAATCACTCCATCGTCTACAGTTAGTTCAATATGCTGCAGCTCGGCTTTTAACAGGCACCAGAAAATGTTACCATATCACACCTATTTTAACTTCTCTACACTGGCTGCCAGTCACTTTTAGGATGGGGAAAAACTGAGCCTTAAAGGAAAATTCCATTTAAGTATTTGTAGTCCACAGTTAATACAGTCCCAAAATATTTTACATGTCAGCAATCATGTTTTCAAGATTTAGAACTTACAAAATACAGAAAGTGTCACAGTATGAGGCATTTTGCATCATTGTGGGACTGTATCAGCAATGGACTAATGAAACAAATACCAAAAGATAGTTTTCAGTGGTATTTTAATGCTCGGTTTTGCCACATCCTATATGTCAGATATTTTATCTCCCTACGAGCCAGGACACAGCCTGATATCCTCTGGCAGGGCACTGTTGACCGTTCCAAAGTCTAGGTTGAAAACTAAAGGAGACCGGGCATTTGCCATTAGGGTTCCTAGACTTTGGAATGGTCAGCCAGAGGAGACCATGCTTGAAGATTCAGTAGCTCTTTTTAAATCCCTGCTGAAGACACCTTTAAAAAAGATGCTTTTAATGTATGACTTCGCTATATGATTTTGATTAGCTATCTTGTTTTTTCTCCCTCCTCTTTTCTTTCTTTGTTTTCTTTCATTATTTTATAATGTGAAGCACTTTGTTACTTGTAAAAAGCGCTATACAAATAAAATTAGGGAGAGAGAAATGGCCTTTAAACAGATATTGATTCACTTACTAAAAAGGCAGTGGTTTCCGTATTTGTCCTTTGTAGTTATTGGAACAACGTATTCTTCTAGTGATACATCCGCATCGAACCCGTCACCCTCCCTTGGAGAGGGGCTGACCTTAACAATTTATTGTTCAAACGTAAAGACCCTCGTTCCATTCGATCTCCAGGTAGACTTTGATCTGAAACCATTCCTGTGGTTATTACGTTTTTGCTATCGCTTGTAAATAATATTGTGTTTAATTGTGATGAACTTGTGTCTATGATCGTCGGATATCCAGGCATGCTTTTTTCTATGCATTATTGATATTTGTAAATTGACCAATGATATTATGCCACAGCCGGCCATGATTACAAACACCTGTGCGTGACCAACCAAAATCCTATATTAACTGGTGACCTGCAGTGTTTGATGTGATACCGTGATGAAGCCACCTTGCTGTTGAAATGTTAATGAAAAATAAGTTATTGCATTGGAGCTCCTACAGTGTGTGGGTTTTCCTTTCTTTTAAAATCCCAGTGGTTTAACATTTAGTAGTCTTGTCGTGTGTGTGTGTGTGTGTGTGTGCACTCTTTCCTCTTCTTTCTCACCACCCTAGAGAGGCAGTTTAACATAGATCAACGCTCTTTCAAATGCTGCCGATGGCGGGCCTCCGTTCACAGACCTTCCATCACACACACGATAAACCTGTCTGTCTGTCCGTCCGTCTCTATCTATCTGTCTGTCTCTTGCGTTCACTCTCTTTCTCTCTCCCCTCTCTCTTTAACTCTCCATGTCTCTTCCTCTCTCTATGTCTGGTAGCTAGCAGCCACAATCCACATGGCCGGTGACCTATGAGTTGCCCTGCACAGTAACCGCAGACACATGTACAGGTGCAGGCTGACCTTGCTACAGTATTACCACAGCCATCCCACCACAGCCCAGTGCGCCAGCATGGAGCAGACCAGCTAACCACTGCACTCTGTGACCAGAGATAGAGGAAGCAGACCAGCTAACCACTGCACTCTGTGACCAGAGATAGAGGAAGCAGACCAGCTAACCACTGCACTCTGTGACCAGAGATAGAGGAAGCAGACCAGCTAACCACTGCACTCTGTGACCAGAGATAGAGGAAGCCTACAGCTTTGGGAGATTTGCTTCGATTTAGCACTGCGGATAGAGAAGGCAAGGAGAAATACTGCAGCAACTCTGCTGATTGACTGTGAACAAACGCAGCAGCCAGTTTCATCAGGGTCGTCATGTTCATTTGTGTTCTGGCTGTTGTGTTGCTGTCGGTCGGTGACAGGATTCACAGCAGGATAAATACCATCTCCTCTTTTAGATTTGTCTCCTGTATTGTGTTGTAATACTACGCTTGCGGGATAGCAGCAGCAATCCATACGAAGCAACAACAAATATAGCTCTGTGAAATTCAATTTAGGATATGAATGTCTTCGCAGTATAGGAAGTGTGGTGCTTTTCTTTGTTGGGTTGTTTGATGCTGTTTTGAGCATGTGGATCTGTGTAATCAACATCGGCACCAGATATGCAGGAAAACTGTGTGTGCGTGGGTGAAGGTCAGCGTATGGCGACAAGTGTGTGTGTGTGTATGTGTTAGACACAACTTTAAGAGGTTACCTTTAGTGTAAATGAATTTAGCTTGTGTTAAAATTCTACTGATTAAGCTTTAGAGAAGAGTGGATTGTAGTGAGTGTGTTCAGACCTAACTTTAGCAGATGACCTGCAGTACAGTTGAGTTGTGCTGATGTTGCAGTGTCTGTGATTTGATTGAGCGTGACTTGGCGGTAGGGTCTTATCACCAGGCTGCTACCATAGCTACACCGGGCCTCATCTGCCTTCTTTAGAAAGGCCACCAGTGACAATGAGGCCTGTTTAATGAATGGTCTTTGCATAAAAGTGCATATTGGATATGTCCCAAGTGGCACCCTATTCCCTACATAGAGCACTACTTTTAACCAGAAGTAGTGCTCTATGTAGGGAATAGGGTGCCATTTGGGACACATAGTCTGTTTCTTAGTGGAATGAGTTGTTGTGGACTGAGGGGATGTCTGCATTCTGCAATTCCTCAGTATATGAAGCAGTCTGGACTCACACAATTTCTCAGTATGTGAAGCAGTCTGAACTCACACAATTTCTCAGTATATGAAGGAGTCTGGACTCACACAATTTGGGATTCTCAGTCATGCAAGCACATTATCATGAATAACTATCACATACACACTTACTTGTATATCAATTATAGATTATATATGCAAATGCGTGCATGCAGGGACACACAGTTGACTTACGTTGTTAGTGTATTGGAAGAATTAGCTTGTGGCAATCCCAACTTCTACAACATGGTTTGATTCAACAGACCTGTTAACTGTAATGAAGGCATGAAGGCTATTAGCTTAGTGGCTTCCTGTGAATAATGAAGGACTTGGACACTTCATGGTCACTACGGGCTGGCTGCTAATAGATTCAATGTGTTTTCTGAGTATGCTCTGCTCTTAAGTGAAATCGTCGCTCATTAGTGTTCTCTAAATGAGATATGAATAAAAAACCAGCATGTGGCAAAGTTATTTCTGTATGTAAGACTTGAAGCTGTGCTAGTCCAACTAGACCAGAGACTACGTTCCACAATGCATTCCTTTGTTCTATTTAGACCGTCTACCAAATACAGGGTCATATTCACGTGGAACCAAATTGAAACAAACGGGCTGAAATGGGGAGCGACCTACCTAAGTTTGTTCAATAAGAAACACTTGTGGTTGTTTTCCGTTGTAACGGTGTTTTCCGTTTTAACAGAAACCAGATCTCCGTAGTACGTAACAAATGTTGATTCAGTGTAATATCTGTACTATTGTCTTTCTAATTAGCAGGAAGATATTTCTGTACCTCTCTACTCATTCACTCCTGGACAGAGGACTCCTAGCACTGGCAGCCCCAGATGGGCATGTCTCCCCTGTCCCTATCAGTCCCTCTGTGAGCATTAGTGTCACCCACTGGGTGTCTGAGGGTTGCCAGCCAGGACCCATCTGTTTCATCAGTCCCTCTGTTCCTGGTTCTGCCCTGGTAGGTGAAGGAGTGGAGCTGGCTGGTGACAGTAGCAGGCGTGTCTGTCAGCTGTCTAAGACAGAGACAGTCTGCCCCGTGAATCAGATCCTGACACAACCCTTCCAGAGTGCTGAAGAAAGTGAAGTGGTGATTATTGGAATTGAAACACTGTTGGGTGGCTATATGAGGAGGCATATAAGCAGGTTATTGTATGTCATGAAAAGTTGCTCAGTTCCAGTTCACTACTGATGTGAGTTTAGATGTACTGTATGTCACATTGTATGTGTTTGGTGGTGTGGATGTCATGTGAATGTGGTGTATGGGTCGGGGTATGTGTGTGGTGTTTGTGTTGTGTTGTGTGGTGTGCGTGCACGTATGGATAAAAGTGTGTGTGTATTTGAAGCAATGTAAATGATTGTATGAATGAGTGTGTGTTGATACCCCTTTGGAAGGGGTCTCACCCTTGCTCTTGGGAGTTCATTTCCCGCATAACTGAGCACTGAAACTAGGTTAAACAGTTGCTTGTGGCAGCGGAGAGCATCTCATAAGACAATGCATCATGTCAGTGCACCAGCAGAACTGTCTGACAGCACAACGGCAGTCCAAAGGAAACTGATGCATCACCAGCCTGATCGGCCAAATGGCAACACAGCAACAGCAACAAACTATCAAAACGAATCATCTTCAGGCTATAGGTCAGAGGTCAGGCTAGGTCTGAGGCCAAAGAGTGTCTCATCATCACAGACCGTTCAGTCTGAGGGAGTATGGTAAAGGGGAGAATGAATTCCCCTCCTTTCCCTCCCCTCCCCCAGGTCACTTACAGCAGTCAGCATCCATATTTATCAAGTGTCTAAAAGTAGCAGTGCTGATCTAGGATCAGGTCATCCCTATCCATAGTAATCTGATTCGTTATGATCTGAAAAGCAAACCTGATCCTAAATCAGCACTCCTAATCTGAGTCGCTTCATAAATACGGGCCCAAACCACACCTTTGAGTGCTAGAGTGGGTACTAGGAAGTACTAGCCCACTGCTCCCTGTCCTATGTGCTAGCTAGAGTGAGTACTAGGAAGTACTAGCCCACTGCTCCCTGTCCTATGTGCTAGCTAGAGTGAGTACTAGGAAGTACTAGCCCACTCTGTCCTCTAATGATTCATAGGAAGCGGTCAAGCACTATTACAGTAACTCCAGGTTTGTTATGAGAAGCCGTGATTTATTCCATTGCTGACTGCAGGATTCAGAGTGCAGCGCTGCTTGGCCAGAAAGCCAATGAAAACCCCATCAATATCTCCAATATATTCATAAACGTCCAGGAAATAAATGCCTTAAATGGCTTCTAACTGGCAGGGTGGAGGGGTGATATAGAACCCAGAAAGTGCATGTGTTTTAAGAGTTTCCTTCCCACTGTGTTCTATATGGCAGCCTCAGAGCTGTATTCTCACTTCTCAGCTCTTCTCCCGAGTAATAGTTTGCTCAGCTGAGAGATTAGCATCTAAGGCCTCGACGTGACTTGTTAATGCCCATCTTTTGTGGTTTTCCGTGGAACGTTATTGGTTGTTCATTACCCGCATGTCGAGCCAACATTCACCTGCCTCTCCTCATCTCCTCCTCTCTTCTCCTTGCAGAGATGTGGGTTGGACTGGTCGCCAAACGCGCACTCTGTAATCAAAAAAGCACTCTGTCCATTCCCTGGGAGACTGGCAGGAGGGAGGGATGGCTGGAGGAGAGCTGGATTGACTGATGATGTGGCCTTTAGTGTACTTATCTGTCTGTCTGTCCTGGTAAATATCAAGTCTATGTGGGCCTCAGTGAAATGACTTGGTACGATGCAATAACTGTGACTCCACTTTGAAAAACAACTATAGTGTAACAAGAGGATGAACGAGTGACGTTGCAGCTCATAGGCGGAAGGTCATTGCGTCGTGTTGTGTGGCTCAGTTAGTAGAGCGTGGCTATTGCACCACAAAGATCATGGGTTTGATTCCTGCTGCGGCCACCCGTGTGAAAATGTAGGCACTTTGATTAAAAGTGTCTGCTAAATAGCACATTTTAGTGAGAACTAACATGAATGAAA
The DNA here is from genome assembly GCF_016432855.1 of Salvelinus namaycush. NCBI lineage: Eukaryota > Metazoa > Chordata > Actinopteri > Salmoniformes > Salmonidae > Salvelinus > Salvelinus namaycush. Next base: position 15,180,722 of record NC_052332.1, read on the forward strand.
TGATGGGAACTTCCATCGTCTGATGTGTCTTTACTCAAGCTAATGCAGTGCCCCAGTGTGTAGGTAGATCAACAGGTAAACAGGAAAAGCATTAGTATAAAATATAGATTTCACACCGATAGCACTCTCCTGTTTTAAAGAGAATAAGCAATCATTTTCACTACATATGTTTCCCTCCCCTCCTTCCATTCCTCCCTCGCTTCCACCTCTTTCCCTTTTTGTTGTGCAGTGAATCAGGCAAATATCAAATACACAACAACTGCACACATCAAAGGGCAGCTATAGACGCTCCATTATGGCGACCTATACAAACAGATTGCTCCTGATGAGAAGCATGTTCGTGCAACGTCATCTCAATGCAATAACACCCCTATGAAATGTCCATTATCATACAGATTCAGGCAATATGAGATATTGTAATAGGTACAGTACATGACCAAAAGTATGTGGACACCTGCTCGTCAAACATCTCATTCCAAAATCATGGGCATAGGCTATAACAGCCTCTACTCTTCTGGGAAGGCTTTCCAATAGATGTTGGAACACTGCTGCGGGGACTTGCTTCTATTAAAGCCAAAAGAGCATTAGTGAGGTCGGGCACTGGTGTTGGGCGATTAAGCCAACATCAGAGTTCTAATTCATCCCCAAGGTGTTCGATGGGGTTGAGGCCAGGGCTCTGCGCTTGCCAGTTAAGTTCTTCCACACCGATCTCGACAAGCCATTTCTGTATGGACCTCGCTTAGTGCACGGGGGCATTGTCATGCTGAAACAGGAAAAGGCCTTCCCCAAACTGTTGCCACAAAGCTGGAAGCACAGAATCATCTAGAATGTCATTGTATGCTGTAGTGTTTCCCTTCACTGGATCTAAAGGGGCCTAGCCCAAACAATGAAAAACAGCCACAGACCATTATTCCTCCTCCACCAAACTTTGGCACTATGCATTGGGGCAGGTAGCGTTCTCCTGGCATCCACCAAACCCAGATTGGTCCGTCGGACTGCCAGATGGTGAAGCGTGATTCATCACTCCAGAGAACGTGTTTCCACTGCTCCAGAGTCCAATGGGCGCAAGCTTTACACCACTCCAGCCGACGCATGGCATTGTGCATGGTGATCTTAGGCTTATTCTGTGAGCTTGTGTGGCCTACCACTTCTCAGCTGAGCTGTTGTTGTCCTAGACGTTTCCACTTCACAATAAGAGCACTTGACCGGGGCAGCTCTAAAGAGCTGAAATTTGACAAACTGACTTTTTGGAAAGGTGGCATCCTATGATGGTGCCACGTTGACAGTCGCTGAGCTCTTCAGTAAGGCCATTCTGCTGCCAATGTTTGGCTATGGAGATTGCATGGTGCTGTGCTAGATTGTATACACCTGTCGGCAACGGTTGTGGCTGAAATAGCCAAATCCACTAATTTGAAAGGGTGTCCACATACTTTTGTATATACGGTGCATTCGTAAAGTATTCAGTCCCCTTAAATTTTTCCACATTTTGTTATGTTACAGCCTTATTCTAAAATAGATTTTGTTTAAAAATCCTCATCAATCTACACACAATACCAAAGCAAAAACAGGTTTTTAGACATTTTTGCTAATGTATTACAAATAAAACTGAAATATTACATTTGCATAAGTATTCAGACCCTTTACTCAGTAATATGTTGATGCACCTTTGGCACCGAGTACAGCCTCGAGTCTTCTTGGGTATGACGCAACAAGCTTGGCTCACCTGTATTTGGAGAGTTTCTCCCATTCTTCTTTGCAGATCCTTTCAAGCTCTGTCCAGTTGAATGAGGAGCGTCGATGCACAGCTATTTTAAGGTCTCTCCAGAGATGTTTGATCGGGTTCAAGTCCGGGCTCTGGCTGGGCCACTCAAGGATATTCAGAAACTTGTCCCGAAGCCACTCCTGTGTTGTCTTGGCTGCGTGCTTAGGGTCGTTGTCCTGTTGTAAGGTGAACCGTAGCCCCAGTCTGAGGTCCTGAGCACTCTGAAGCAGGTTTTCATCTTTGCCTCAATCCTGACTAGTTTCCCAGTCCCTGCAAGGTGAAAAACATCCCCACAGCATGATGCTGCCACCACCATGCTTCACCATAGGGATGGTGCCAGGGTTCCTCCAGACGTGACGCTTGGCATTCAGGCCAATCTTGGTTTCATCAGACCAGAGAATCTGGTTTCTCATGGTCAGAGTGTCTCGGAGCTCTACGGACAATTCCTTTGATCAGGTCTGTGCCTTTCCAAATCATGTCCAATCAATTGAATTTACCACAGGTGGACTCCAATCAAGTTGTAGAAATATCTCAACGATGATCAAAGGAAACAGGATGCACCTGAGCTCAGTTACGAGTCTCATAGCAAAGGGTCTGAATACTTATGTAAATAAGGTATTTCAGTAAAAAAAAAAAATACATTTGCAAAAAAATTCTCAGTATTGTGTGTAGATTGATGAGGAAAATTCTTTATTTAATACATTTTTACGTAAACAAAATGTGGAAAAAGTCAAGGGGTCTGAATACTTTCCAAAAGCGCTGTATAAGGTATTTGGTTATGTCATTGTTGAGTAGCTTGGATTAGACCAAATTGGAAATCATCTGTCATGCTATTTGTTAATGTGTTGAGACAATATGACAGTACAGTGACCTTGTGAAAAGTGTGTGTGTGTGTGCGCGTGTGCATGCATGTTTGTGTATGTGTGTTTGTATATGTGTACGTCCACGTATGCATACGAACGTACATGCGGGTGAGTGTGCATGCATGCTTGTGTGTGTGTTTGTGCGCACGTATGAGCGTGTGCACGTGCGAGTGTGTATGTGCATTCATGCGTGTGTGTTTGTTTGTGTGTGGTATTGTTATCTTTCAGTGATGTTGGACCCTGGGGAGCCCTGCAGGCTCTGGTTGGCCTGAATAGATGGTTGATGGTTGAAAGGCAGGTTACTAAACAAGCAGAGGTTTGTGTTTCCTGTGTTCTCTCTGTGTATGGCAGGCTGGCAGGCAGCTACGCAATATCAACACTACACTGGTTTTACCTGATGTAGGTCATTTACTTGAACAGACTTTTCAGCTGTTTATTCTAAGATAGCCACACATCAGCATTTAGCGCAGTATGAAAATATAATAAATTACATGCACTATTTATAAACCCTTTTTGCACTGTTCCTATACCATTCAAACTCCATAAACTACTCACAAGCAATGGATCATGTAATATGGGCAAAGCAGATAGCCTAGTGGCTAGAGACCCAGGCCATTAACCAGATGGATGCTGGTTCGAATCCCAGCTCAGATAGGAACATTGGTGCTGAGTGATTTGTCTGTTGTTGTTCCCGTGAGCAAGGCTATACAGTTTAAGTCGGAAGTTTACATACATTTAGGTTGGAGTCATTAAAACTCGTTTTACAACCACTCCACAAATTTCTTGTAAACAAACTATAGTTTTGGCAAGTCGGTTAGGACATCTACTTTGTGCATGACACAAGTAATTTTTCCAACAATTGTTTAGACAGATTATTTCACTTATAATTCACTGTACCACAATTCCAGTGTCTCAGAAGTTGACATACTGTCACGTTCCTGACCTGTTTTCTGTTAGTTTTGTATGTGTTAGTTGGTCAGGACGTGAGTTTGGGTGGGCAGTCTATGTTTTGTGTTTCTATGTTGGTAAATGGGTGACCTGATATGGCTCTCAATTAGAGGCAGGTGGTTTTCATTTCCTCTGATTGAGAGCCATATTAAGGTAGGTGTTTTCACATTGATTGTTGTGGGTGGTTGTCTCCTGTGTCTGTGTTTGTCGCGCCACACGGGACTGTTTCGGTATCGTTCGTTCGTTCGTTTTGTATGTAGTCTGTTTCCTGTTCATGCGTTCTTCACGTTATATGTAAGTTCGTGTCCAGGTCTGTCTACATCGTTTATTTGTTTTGTAGTTTATCAAAGTGTATTTCGTTTCGTCTTCGTCTTGTTGAATAAATCATTATGTCATATAACCACGCTGCATTTTGGTCGAATCACTACTCCTCCTCTTCGTATGAAGAGGAGGAATTCCGTTACACATACACTAAGTTGACTGTGCCTTTAAACAGCTTGGAAAATTCCCGAAAATGATGTCATGGCTTTAGAAGCTTCTGATAGGGTAATTGACATAATTTGAGTCAATTGGAGTTGTACCTGTGGATGTATTTCAAGGCCTACCTTCAAACTCAGTGCCTCTTTGCTTGATATCATGGGGGGGAAAAGAAATCAGCCAAGACCTCAGAAAAAATAATTGTAGACCTCTATAAGTCTGGTTCATCCTTGGGAGCAATTTCCAAATGCCTGAAGGTACCACGTTCATCTGTACAAACAATAGTACGCAAGTATAAACACCATGGGACCACACAGCCGTCATACCGCTCAGGAAGGAGACACGTTCTGTCTCCTAGAGATGAATGTACTTTGGTGCGAAAAGTGCAAATCAATCCCAGAACAACAGCAAAGGACCTTGTGAAGATGCTGGAGGAAACAGGTCCAAAAGTATCTATATCCACATTAAAACGAGTCCTATATCGACATAACCTGAAAGGCCGCTCAGCACGGAAAAAGCCATTGCTCCAAAACTGCCATAAAAAAGCCAGACTACGGTTTGCTACTGCACATGGGGACAAAGATTGTACTTTCTGGAGAAATGTCCTCTGGTCTGATGAAACAAAAATAGAACTGTTTGGCCATAATGACCATCGTTATGTTTGGAGGAAAAAGGGGTAGGCTTGCAAGCCGAAGAACACCATCCCAACCATGAAGCACGGGGGTGGCAGCATCATGTTGTGGGGGTGCTTTGCTGCAGGATGGACTGGTGCACTTCACAAAATAGATGGCATCATGAGGGAGGAAAATTATGTGGATATATTGAAGCAACATCTCAAGACATCAGTCAGGAAGTTAAAGCTTAGTCGCAAATGGGTCTTCCAAATGGACAATGACCCCAAGCATACTTCAAAAGTTGTGGCAAAATGGCGTAAGGACAACAAAGTTAAGGTATTGGAGTGGCCATCACAAAGCCCTGACTTCATTCCCATAAAAAATGTGTGGGCAGAACTGAAAAAGCGTGTGTGAGCAAGGAGGCCTACAAACCTGACTCAGTTACACCAGCTCTGTCAGGAGGAATGGGCCAAAATTCACCCAACTTATTGAGGGAAGCTTGTGGAAGGCTACCCGAAACGTTTGACCCAAGTTAAACAATTTAAAGGCAATGCTACCAAATATTAATTGAGTGTATGTAAACTTCTGACCCACTAGGAATGTGATGAAAGAAATAAAAGCTGAAATAAATCATTCTCTCTACTATTATTCTGACATTTCACATTCTTAAAATAAAGTGGTGATCCTAACTAACCTAAGACAGGGAATTTTTACTAGGATTAAATGTCAGGAATCGTGAAAAACTGAGTTTAAATGTATTTGGCTAGGGTGTATATAAACTTCCGACTTCAAATGTAATTGCTCCAGGTGCTCTGCACTGCAGCTGACCCATTTCTTCCAGACCCTCAGGGTGTGTGTGTGTGTGTCTGTCTCTGGGGGTTGGGTTGTGAATGTAAAGACAAATTTCCCTTCTCTGTAAGTTAATGGGCAATAAAGTACACCTTATCCTATTCATGCTTTTCTAACACACTCCATTCTAAAATGAGGACAGAGAGATGAGAAATACCTGATTGTGTCCAGGTTAAGTATGTCTAATGAGAGAATAGGTTGGCTCTCATCAACATTTCACCTCATAAGTAGCTCACTGCTCTGCATTTCCTGGAATGAACAGTTCTGCAGTGAAACAGATGGCAGTATGACTCAATTTGTTCTTTCTTACCCGTGAAATGGAGTTCGGAGCAAATGCGACGATAATTACTCTGAAAGCATCACATTTCTGATACCGGTGGGGGGAGTGCAGCATGCATTTAAGTGTGGCAGTACATTATTGTGTCTGGGAGCATACAGACTGTAATTGATTCACTGTTTCTGATGAAAGGAGACACAGGCAGGTGCCGGCCCCAATCACCTGCGGCCCCAAATCAGCTCTCACATTTCTAAGAAAAGGAGCTCATCCATTTGGCTAACATTTAATACTCTTTGGGATCCATGCATAAACAGAGTGCTGTGGTAGATTTGATGCAGTAGTGAAGGGGCTACATAGCACTTATAGGGGTGCCTGTGGTAGCCTATTCACTATATAGTGCACTTATTTTGACTAGAGCCATACAGGCACAGGTCAAAAGTAGTGCACTGTATAGTGAATACACGCTTAGAATAAAAGTGCTATCTAGATCCTAAAAAGTTATTCGGTGTCCCCATAGGAGAACCCTTTTAAGAACACTTTTTGGTTCCAAGTAGAACCCTAGAACCAAAAAAATGATTCTACCTGGAACCCAAAAGGGTTCTACCTGGAGTCAAAAATGGTTCCGCTATGGAAACAGCTGAATAACTCTTTTGTAACCTTTTTTATGAGAGTGTAGGGTGCTATTTGTGAGGCAGCCCAGCAGCTCTCCTTTAGTTCAATGCATACCATTTCATTGGCCTTTAAACAGCTTTGGAGTCTCATAACCACTGATGTAGGTCAATGTAATAGAAGTGTGGCTCGTTAAGCAAGCTGCTGGCCAGTAGTCCTGATGTCGGTCATCTACGGTCTGTTGGACACATTAGAAGAGGCTGGTTATTGTGTGTTACCATGGCTGTTTATTACTCATTGATTTGAAGGTGTTTATTAATAAATGCAGTTGCAGATGTAGGGTCTTGCTATCAGTTGTTGCCACTATAACATTGTGTTTATGTCATCATTGCGGGGCGATAGTCAATCTTGCTTGCTAAGCAATGTACTATAGTTAGCTGAAGATGCAGCCCTTACCTTGTGCATTGATTCAGTACACTCCCTCCTTTGTCAATGCAATTTTCAGTGCCAAGTTACTTTTCAATATATTCCCTAAAACATGAATTCGCCATACAATTAAAAAGTAGCCAGTGGGGTGCGGGTGCACCCATGTTGAAAAACACCAAATTCATTAATTGCTTGCTTGCGTGACATTTGCGCAGTCAAAAGAAAATGCCATGCTTGCTAACTTGGTTAGCTATGTGACTGTTTTCAATACATCAACTGTTTTAGACAAAAAGAAATTGCCAAGCAAGAGAAATAAATGTTCAGTCAGTACTGAGTGAATGAACAACAACAAAAGCTTCCTGTCATCACCAGACTGTCCATTTAAGACAATGCGTTCATGATAGGGTTCGTAGTGTATCTGTTAACATCACCGCCATGGAAACTGAAGGGTTTCCATTAGTTACTACAGCCACAAAGTCAAAATTGGTTGTATCGTAAAATTCATGGGAGGAAAAAAAAGATTTTTGGTCTTACTTTAAGGTTAGGGTTAGGCATAATGTAAGCAGCGTGGTTAAGGTTATGGTTGAGGTTAGGTTTTAAATAAGATTTTAAGTAGTACTTTCAAGTATTTTTACTTAAGTACTTTACACCGCTGGATATCAGAGAAGAACACCGTTGTTCCGGGAAACATTCAGATGACCACCTCTAAATCTGAGCATCTGCAGGATGTCAGGGGGAGAAGTAGCACAGGTCCTCTGCTGGCCCAGAACACCAAACAGTTCGTTTAATGTCTTATTTATTTAACCAGGAAGGGCTCATTGAGATTTGAAATCTCGTTTTCAAGAGTGTCTAGGCCAAGATAGGCAGCACCAAGCCATTACACAATTACAGACAGACAACATGAAAAACTACAAGTAATCTAGTAAAAGATGTGCCACTTCATGCCTTGTTCTCCGAGCCACCTGATGTGACAGTCAATCATTTATTTAAAAAGTTCATGGCTACATGTTAATTATTTGTGTATTTTCCAGGGGCTTTCTCAATTGTCTTGTTATATTTCTGTTTCTTCACTTCCCTCTGGAAAATCTGCTGTTCCTATGAAATAATACTAATAACAACATTATTTCTATTCTCATTTATCATTATTGTATATTTTGACTTTACTCGTTTTGCTGTGTTACGCTTTGTTATAATGTTATATTATAACATTATATATTACACCTTCTGGTGTAAAAACCAGTGAGAAGTAGGCATCGGTCTGGACCCCCCCCCCCCCCCTCCCCATTTCTCACATGGAATAGCATTCGTTTCTCAGAACAAGAATAAACTGATGAGTTTCAGAAGAAAGTTCTTTGTTTCTGGCCATTTTGAGCCTGTAATCGAAACCAACAAATACTGATTCTCCAGATACTCTGCTAGTCTAAAGATGGCAAGTTTTATTGCTTCTTTAATCAGAACAACAGTTTTCATCTGTGTTAACATAATTGCAAAAGGGTTTTGTAATGATCAATTAGCCTTTTAAAATTATAAACTTGGATTAGCTAACACAACGTGCAGGTGGAACACAGGAGTGATGGTTGCTGATAATGGGGCTCTGTACGCCTATGTAGATATTCCATTACAAATCAGCTGTTTCCAGCTATAATAGTAATTTACAACATTAACAATGTCTACACCCTATTTCTGATCAATTTGATGTTATCTGAATGGACAAAAAATGAGTTTTTCTTTCAAAAACAAGGACATTTCTAAGTGACCCCAAACTTTTGAATGGTAGTGTTTACAGGCATATCCTCCAAACACCGGATTCAAGGGCATTATCACTTTTATACATCAGGTTACCAACATATTCAAATAATGATTTACATATTTTCATTAAAAACTTTATTTCGATGAATTTATTCATACTATTTCATCCTTCCACAATATATAGTCCCGACAAAAACCTAAGGTTGCTACCCAAGCCGGCTGGTCGTTTGTTCTTTCGGTTCGGTTGACAGAGACGCGATCCAGTCGTTCCATCTTTTTGTTCTGTATCTATGGACGCAACCCAATCATTCATTCTAAATGTTCCATTGTCATACTCGCTGGCAACGTTCTTATCCCTTGCTTGCTAGCTAGCCAACTACGGCTAACTTACAGTCAAGTCAGAATAACAGCGAAGTAACTGTGTTTGCATTTGTTTCAGCTGTTTTTTTGTGACATTTATTTGGATACATCCGTGACAATGAGCTAATGAGGCGCGATTTCGCCTGGCAAAGAAAAATGTGCTCCCTCATCAGGACACTGTTGTTCAGAGGAGTTGGCCAACAACACAGCTAGACAATCACTTCAACCTGGAAAGACTAGCTGCACTTCGTTTTACCTTTTTTCAATTGACATTTCTTTGTCTATATCCATAAAAATGATGCCAGCTGATTCATGATTTCGACTGGCTGAGAAACGTTACCTGCCTGTCTGTCTCGTCCCGACTCCCAACACATCCATTACAATGGGACAGCTGGAGGTCGAATTTGAATATTGAAACAATGTTGCAAATGTCAGAGAGACAGACTGCAAGGTTTATACAAATCTCCGCTGCTGAAAACAAATGGTAGTCTAAAAGAAATGTGAGATAATGTCTAGATGCTTTTTATAGTGGAGATCAAGTTTATAAATTGTCTGGCTGGGCTAATGAGGCATTGGATTGCGCAGTCAGATGGAACAGAGTAAATAGGCATTTTAATGTCATAGATTTAGCCGGTGGTAACTTGTGGAATAGACACCGCCAGGAATGCAGTTTTAACCAATCAGTATTCAGGATTAGACCCACCCGTTGTATAATGTACTTCAAACAATGTGTATGCAGGTTGCTAAGGATTCAAACCTTCTCAAACA
>NC_052332.1:16184761-16352261 GCF_016432855.1 Salvelinus namaycush
GATCTTTATCCAGTAAACTCACCCCCAAAAACATACATACGTGCCTGCACACACAAACACATATACACATTAGATACCCACACACTGAAGGCCGAACCCCAGCCAAACACTGATGAAATCCCAGCGGTTGAGATTGGTCACATTTGATACGATTGGATAGCAGATCACAGCTGCAGGGAAATCAGCACAGTTTTTGACCTTTGACCCCCAGCAGTGTTTCCCATTGAGCTGAAAGTCTGTCTGTCAGTCAGTCAACCTGTGACCAACAAACCAGTAGGAGCCAGGGTTATCATGATTTAGTTCACCCAGGATAGGAGGTGGATATTAGTTTTACCCAGCGTGGTGAATTAAATAAAACCCTACTACTATTAGGGAGAGGCATGGTGATGTGTTCCCTTCCTCTTTACTGGTCTCCTCTCTCTCTTCATGTAAACATTGAGCCTTTGTGGTCATTACTGGAACACAAATAAAACTATACAGGAGAGATAGATGGACAACGTTGTCCTTCAGTTGATTCCAGTCCTGCAGAATCAGCAGATTTTGAAATGCAATTGATCCACAACTTGGCAGTCAGGTGTATAGGCAAACATAGTTAAATTAAGTTAATCAAATTAAATGAAGAGATGCCAGCAGAAAGTGGTCCTAAGTGACTGGAGCTTCATACTCTTGACATCCTTCCACAAACCACACTAAACCACATTGGCACAACCTGATATTCTGAGCTTGAGCTCCATTGCGTTCCTGGATGTTCTGAATGCACATCACAGCAGCCCCACTCATATGAACCACAACATAGCCCATCATCGCTAGCAGGCAAGGTGTAAGACAAGGTCAACAGAAGTCAAGGTGTTTACAGTGTGCCATTCTAGCTGCTGCCAATGTGGCCCAGGGTTGCACCTCTGTGCCTTATATGCATCTAGCCCTCTCTACTCTGCCCCCCAACCCACCTCACCCATGTACTTTCCTCTCATAAATACATGCCCATCTGGGACCAGGAATAGTGCCAACACACACATTACCACTAACACACACACACTAGCGTTTGCATAAACACACTTTTTTGGCAACATGCATGCCAATACACACACACACACCTATGCAAAACATAACCATGCAATGTTACACTTTGTGTCATGGTTCTCTAGAAACCCACCAGTCCTGACAGAAAGAAACAAATAACATTGAGTGTATATATGTGACCGCCAGTCCTGTTCCTCAGGCTGTCCTGAGCTGTCTGCATAGGGCTGGTTAGCGCTGCCCAGACACAAACACACACACACACAAACAAAGGGGAGAAAAAGCTTAACCTAAGTGAGACAAACAGAGCTGTCTTGGCTCAATGTTGTGTCCTCTTTGTGCCCATAAGCTTCAGTTTACTCTGCATGGGCACTGAGAGGACACCTTCTGCTGGGTCCTTCCTGTACCATGTGGGAGGAAAGTGGACTTTTCTGGCTGAGACTCAAGCTGTTTTTGAGAGGCTGCTTCCCGACATTAACACACACACACAAAAAATGTAAACACATGCACACACACACACACACACACTAAAGCATGCGCGTACAAACTCACACACATATTGCCATCCCTCACCCCTAGCTGCCCTGTTGCCATGCTGCCATGAGGCCCCCTCTCTCCAACAAGTGCCCCCCCCCCCCCCCCCCCCCCCCACCCCCCCAACCCACCCCCCCGTGTGTTAATCTGAGCGCTGGTACTCACATCCCGGGCCAACCACGATTCAGGTAGCCGCAGGGTCAGTGCAATGGCAGATGGGAGATGTGGCGGTTCCTAAGCAACTCGCCAAGAGCCAGAGGGATTGCCGCTTTGAGGATTAATCAAGTCTAAAGCCCCCCTATTGCTGGCACACAGCATTCACACTGTGTGAGAGGGAAGATTTGAGAGCAGCCAACAGGCACTCTGTTGAGTTGTGGACCAAAACCCATCTATACTGAACAAAAATATAAATGCAACATGTAAAGTGTTTCATGAACTGAAATAAATAGTCCCAGAACTTTTCCATACACACAAAAAAAGTATTTATCTAAAATAATTTTTTGCACATATTTGTTTACACCCCTGTTAGTGAGCATTTGTCCTTTGTCAAGATAATCCATCCACCTGACAGGTGTGGCATATCAAGAAGCTGATTAAACAGCATGATCATTACACAGGTGCACCTTGTGCTGGGGACAATAAAAGGCTACTCTAAAATGTGCAGTTTTCTCACACAACAAAAACATTATTATTATTTATATTTATTTAACCTTTATTTAACTAGGCAAGTCAGTTAAGAACAAATTCTTATCTACAATGACGGCCTACCAAAAGGCATAAGGACTTCTGCGGGGCTGGGGGCTGGGATTAACTTCTTGTCAATACGGGGGCGCTGTTTTCACTTTGGAAAAAATCGTGCCCAAATGAAACGGCCTCATACTCTGTTCTAGATCATACAATATGCATTATTACTATTGGATAGAAAACACTCTCAATTTTCTAAAACTGTTTGAATTATATCTGTGAGTAAAACAGAACTCATTTGGCAGCAAACTTCCATACAGGAAGTGAAAAATCTGAAAACGAGGCTCTGTTTCAGGGCCTGCCTATTCAACTGGCTTTTATTTATCGATATGCATGCACTTCATACGCCTTCCACTAGATGTCTACAGGCAGTGGAAGGTGGAATGGGGTGTCTAGCTTGATCTGAGGCCGAACAAGAGCTTTTGGAGTGACAGGTCCGGAATTTTCTTTGTCTTTGACGGCGCGCGAGGGACCTCGACATTGTCTTCTGAAAAGCGTTCGGTATACACGGCGAATATCTCTGGCTCTGATTTTATTTGATACATATGATAATAACATCATAAAGTAGGTTTTTTCAACCGAGTTTTATCAGTTTATTCAACGTTTATTGGGACTTTTGGAGTTTTCCGTTCTTTGCGCCAAGAGAGGATGGGAATGTTAGCAACCTTGGCTAGCATTGTGGCGCGAATTCGACAGAAGAAATGGACATTCTAAAACCAAACAACGATTTATTCTGGAAATAGGACTCCTTGTACAACATTTTGATGGAAGCTCAGCAAAAGTAAGACAACATTTATGATGTTATTTCGTATTTCTGTGTAATATGTTGATGTCTATTCTCCGCCGTGTTGGTGAGCACTGTCTCACAATAACCCAAGCTGTATGTTGTGGTAAAGTTATTTAAAAAAATCTAACACAGCGGTTGCATTAAGAACCAGTGTATCTTTCATTTGCCATACAACAAGTATTTTTATGTAAAGTTTATGATGAGTTCTTTGTTCAGATTAGGTGAGTGTCCAAAATATCTCCGGACATTCTGGGGAAATGTTGCTACGTATTCGCAATGTATAACCACAATTTGCAGCTCTAAATATGCACATTTTCGAACAAAACATAAATGTATTGTATAACATGATGTTATAAGACTGTCATCTGATGAAGTTCTCCAAAGGTTAGTGATTAATTTTATATCTTTTGCTGTTTTTTGCGAAAGCTACCTTTGCGGTGAATAAATGTGTTTGTGTGTTTGGCTATTGTGGTAAGCTAATATAATTCTATATTGTGTTTTCGCTGTAAAACACTTAAAAAATCGGAAATATTGGCTGGATTCACAAGATGTTTATCTTTCATTTGCTGTACACCATGTATTTTTCATAAATGTTTTATGATGAGTATTTATGTATTTCACGTTGCTCTCTGTAATTATTCTGGCTGCTTTGGTGCTATTTTTGATGGTGGCTGCAATGTAAAACTATGATTTATACCTCATATATGCACATTTCCGAACAAAACATAAATGTATTGTATAACATGTTATAAGACTGTCATCTGATTGTCACGTTCCTGACCTTGTTTTCCTTTTGTATAGTTGTGTTTAGTGGGTCAGGACGTGAGCTGGGTGGGCAGTCTGTGTTGTTTGTTCTATGTTAAGTGTCAGTGTTAATTGACCTTGTATGGCTCTCAATCAGAGGCAGGTGGTTGTCGTTTTCCTCTGATTGAGAACCATATATAGGTAGGTTGTTTCACATTGTTTGTTGTGGGTGGTTGTCTTCCGTGTCTGTATGTCTACCACACGGGACTGTTTCGTTTGTCGTTCGTGTATATAGTCTGTTCCTGTTCGTGCGTTCTTCGTTTATTGTAAGTTCTCAAGTCCAGGTCTGTCTACATCGTTTATTTGTTTTGGTAGTTTGTTATAGTGTTTTCGTGTTTCGTCTATCATTTCAATAAATCATTATGTCATATAACAACGCTGCGCTTTGGTCCAATCCCTCCTCTTCGGACGAAGAGGAGGAGAACAACCGTTACACTGATGAAGTTGTTTCTTGGTTAGTGACTAATTTTATCTCTATTTTGTCGGTTTTGTGAAAGCTACCTATGCGGTGGAAACATGGTGAAAATATGCAGTTGTGTGTTTGGCTATTGTGGTTAGCTAATAGAAATACATATTGTGTTTTCGCTGTAAAACATTTTAAAAATCGGAAATGATGGCTGGATTCACAAGATGTTTATCTTTCATTTGCTGTATTGGACTTGTGATTTCATGAAAATTATATTATATGATATCCCTGTCCCGTTAGGCTAGGCTATGCTAGTCAGCTTTTTTGATGAGGAGGATCCCGGATCCAGGAGGGTGATGAAGTAGAGGTTAAAAATGAAAACATTTAATATAAATATAGGACAAAACACACAAGAGAGACAACACAACACTACATAAAGAGAGACCTAAGACAAAAACATAGCAAGGCAACAACACATGACAACACAGCAAATAGCAACACAACATGACAACAACATGGTAGCAACACAACATGGCAGCAACACAACATGGTCAAGCATTATTGGGCAAAGATAACAGCACAAAGGGCAAGCCGGTAGAGACAACAATACATCACGCACACCAGCCACAACTGTCAGTAAGAGTGTCCATGATTGAGTATTTGAATGAAGAGATTGAGATAAAACTGTCCAGTTTGAGTGTTTGTTGCAGCTCGTTCTAGTCGCTAGCTAGAGCGAACTGAAAAGACGAGCGACCCAGGGATGTGTGTGCTTTGGGGACCTTTAACAGAATGTGACTGGCAGAACGGGTTTTGTATGTGCAGGATGAGGGCTGCAGTAGATATTTCAGATAAGGGGAGAGTGAGGCCTAAGAGGGTTTTATAAATAAGCATCACCCAGTGGGTCTTGCAACGTGTATACAGAGATGACCAGTTTACAGAGGAGTGTAGAGTGCAGTGATGTGTCCAATAAGGAGCATTGGCGGCAAATCTGATGGCCGAATGGTAAAGAACATCTAGCCGCTCGAGAGCACTCTTACCTGCTGATCTATAAACTCCGTCTCCATAATCTAGCATGGGTAGGATCGTCATCTGAATCAGGGTTAGTTTGGCAGCTGGGGTGAAAGAGGAGTGATTATGATAGAGGAAACCAAGTCTAGATTTAAATTTAGCCTGCAGCTTTGATATGTGCTGAGAGAAGGACAGTGTACCGTCTAGTTACACTCCCAAGTACTTGTATAAGGTGACTACCTCAAGCTCTAAACCCTCAGAGGTAGTAATCACACCAGTGGGAAGAGGGGCATTCTTCTTACCAAACCACATGACCTTTGTTTTGGATATGTTCAGAACAAGGTCAAGGGCAGAGAAAGCTTGTTGGACACTAAGAAAGCTTTGTTGAAGAATGTTTAACACAAAATCAATGGAGGGGCCAGCTGAGCATAAGACTGTATCAACTGCATATAAATAGATGAGAGAGCTTCCTACTGCCTGAGCTATGTTGTTGATTTAAATTGAGAAGAGTGTGGGGCCTAGGATCGAGCCTTGGTATACTCCCTTGGTGACAAGCAATAGCTGAGACAGCAGATTTTCTTACTTTATACACTGCACTCTTTGAGAGAGGTAGTTAGCAAACCAGGCCAAAGAACCCTCAGAGACAATACTCCTTAGCCGGCCGACAAGAATGGAATAGTCTACCGTATCAAAAACTTGGCCAAGTCAATAAAAATAGCAGCACAACATTGCTTAGAATCAAGGGCAATGGTGACATCATGAGGACCTTTAAGGTTGCAGTGACACATCTGAGTGGAAACCAGAGTCCATACCAGAGAGAATAATATAGACATCAAGAAAGCCAGTCAGTTGTTTATTGACAAATAAACAACAAAAAACACAAAATAGAAATAGGCCTATAACAGTTAGGATCAGCTTGATCTCCCCCTTTAAATAAAGGACGAACTGTGACTTCCTTCCAAGCAATGGGAACCTCCCCAGAGAGGAGAGACAGATTAAAAAGGTCAGAGATATGCTTGGTGATGATCGGGGCAGCAACCTTAAAGAAGAATGCCACAGATGTCTCAAGTTTTGAGGGAGAATGCAATTGGCATGCTGACTGCAGGAATGTCCACCAGAGCTGTTGCAAGAGAATTTTATGTTGAGTTTTCTAAATTCTAAAGGCACTCGCACATCTGAGGTATCTTTGTTGCAGGTCCATAGTAACATCAGATGACGCGTCGCCACTGCAAATCGTTACAGCTCTGAAGTTCACAAGCAATGTTATTCAATTGAAAATGTTGGCTAGATATTTCAACTCTGTATGGTAAGCGTGAATGTCTGACTGAAATCGTTCATGAGGCTGCTTTGACCACAGCTCGTAGCTACTTTAAATCTAATCACATCATCACATTGTTTTAGCGACACAGCGTGTATCGAGACTCCTCACGACCAAGTCAAGAACCTTGTAGTGTGTGACCCCTGTCTGTGACACAAACAAACGACATGAAAGATGGTAGTTTTAATGTGAGAGGCTCAGCGAATTGAGGATTGTGAAAGTCGTGTACTGTACACCCGGCTTTAATTGGAATTTGGTCTCTCACGCTCCCTCTCTGTCCCTCTCCCCTCTCTCTCTCCCTCTTCTCTTCTCTGTCCCTGGATATCAGGTGATCTGGAGCATTGCTCGCAATAGTTTTCCATTTAGATTTTCTATTAGTTTACAATTCTAAACTTTGCGAAAAGGGAATGGGGACAATATCAAATAAGGAACTTGGCATTCTCTCGCCCTCGGCTGCAGGCCTGCTCCTGCCCATGCCAAATATGTAGTCCAGCAAGCAACACAGTGCTGGGAACGGCCCAGTGAATGGTGCTTTCCACCTGCTGCTGCTGAATTGAGGTCAGCACTTTCTCAGTGATGGATCACATAGCTGTCCATTTGTGCTCAGTTTTAATTGGTACAATCTTAGTTACAACACCTGTCTCATTAGCTCTCTCTTTCACACACACACACACACACACACACACACACACACACACACACACACACACACACACACACACACACACACACACACACACGTTGTTATTACGCAGTACAAAGGAATAGACCTTCTATTCCTAGGTGGCAAATGAGTTTCAAGTTTTGGGAAGCTTACAATTTGTCTTACCATTTCTATCAATCTACATGCCAGTTACGATTTTCATTTTTTGTGTAACAGTTTCATCACGGACAACTTTAGCATTTTAGCTAATTAGCAACTTTTCAACCTCTTACTTCTTAAATAAAATGAAGACGGTTGAAATGAATTATGCCTACTCGAATTTGCCTACTTTCAGCACCATGAGCTGTCCATTTCCAATTGATTGTACCACCTATAATTCTTCATGTTTCAGCACCACAAAGTTACTCAAATCTGTTTTATTGTGAGGTCAATAACTGATAAATAGTTAATGGGCAAGAAACATATATTTTTTAAATAAAATCAGTAGTAGTAGCAAGCTATCAAAATCGACCTCCGGTCCTCCTTCTCATTTTGGCGCTCTCATTCTCAAACTGAACAGAGCATAGGCTATAGGCCTGTCAGTGCACGAGTTGCCTCATCAAAAAAAAAATTCGGAAGAAACATTTGACTCTTCTCCTGAACTGCCACTGTAGCCCTAGACAGTGCAGCCATTGGTTAAGCAGCACACACAAACATTTTTGATCAGCAAGAGCGGAGCAGGCCGGGGCTCAGGGTTGGAATATCCACCGCAGTGTGTAATGCAGCCTAGTATAATATACACCATCGCTATCTTAGAAATATAACTTTGCACTATGCTTCTCCGAGCATGCACTTCATAGCCTATAGCCTATAGGCTATGGATCATTGAGACCACATTAAAGAGTAGGGGTGTGCCGACATGGCCATACTTGTATACGTAAATTGATGATACTCCTGATCGGGAGAAAATGTGTTTTAAAGCTTCAGATTAGGAGCAGCACGCAGAGGGGTGTGTGTGTGTGCATCTGTGTCCTCAACTTGCAGCAGCTGCCAAAGTTGCTGTAACTCAGTCAGAATGCGCATCATCATTTCATATTTTTTCCTTTCCCTTGCCCCGCTTGTTAGATATTATGTACATTGATAGCTTGATAGCAAACGTCCTCGCCATGTGATTTATCATAGTAGCAGTCAGCAGCAATTTCAATGATCAGACTGAACATACGAGGAAAAGTGATCAGGTGAAATTATGAAGTGAGCAGACAGAGAAATACAGATGCATCTATCCAATCAAAGCAGCATGATCAACGTACAGCCTGCCCTTCTCTTTACAGACAGGCAAGCTAGCCAGTTGAGTTATTTAGACAATGTATCGCCTCATATATGATTGACTGACATGAGAAAGACGCGTTCTGGCACCTGAGAATATATATTTTTTCTAATCACAGATAATTGCAAAAAATACTTGGATCATAATCTTATCCAGAAAATGTCCCATATCCCTTACCATACTCGTTTTGTCCGGCTACTCGCCACACCCCTACATAGCCAGTGGTGGAAAAAGTACCCAATTGTCATACTTGAGTAAAAGTAAAGATACCTTAATAGAAAATGACTCAAGTAAAAGGGAAAGTCACCCAGTAAAATACTACTTGAGTAAAAGTCTAAAAGTATTTGGTTTTAAATATACTTAAGTATCAAAAGTAGAAGTATAAATCATTTCAAATTCCTTATATTAAGCAAACCAGATGGCAAAATGTTCTTGTTTTTCTTTTATTTATTGATAGCCAGGGGCACACTCCAACACTTCATTTACAAACAAAGCATTTGTGTTTAGTGAGTATACCGGATCAGAGGCAATAGGGATGACCAGGGATGTTCTCTTGATAAGTGTGTGAATTTTCCTGTCGTGCCAAGTACTTTTATAAATAGTAAAGTACAGATACCCCAAAAACTACTTAAGTAGCACTTTAAAGTATTTTTACCTAAGTACTTTACAACACTGTATAATAGCCTATAGGCTGATAAAGATATAACCTATACAGATGGTATCTAACTGCTCATTCACATTCTATCAAGCTGCTGAAAGAAATAAATGATATTTCTCCACTCCTGTTCCAGAGTCAACATTTTTCCTCCAGTTGGTGTCATTTTATTGCAAGAATTGCTTAATTCTGCAAGAGTTCATATTAAGGCTATGTAAGAGGTTATAGACCTACAGTCAGTGTCCAGTTTTTAGTTTCCATTCCACCCATCTGAACAGTAGGCTAAAAGTTCCCTTGACGTGCCATAGGTCTATTTGAAGTCACCATCTTGTGAATGTATTATTTGTATAACGCCTCACAATCATCACACATTACATAGCCAACACTGCTATCATCCTCTTTTACCACTTTACCAAATTTTTACCAAACATGACTTTTCTGTAATGTTTACCAAACATGACTTACCTTCTCTTTATTTTCAACTCTTCATTTGGCAGATTTTCTCTTATTGAACTAAACTCAGATATTGTCCTCTTTGTCTCTGTGGATCAATGTAAACCTTTTCTGCAATGTAAACTTTTCTGCCCTTTCCCATAAGCATTTGGCAATTGGCATGTAGGCAAATAGGCACGTGTACTGTTAGGCTCTAAAGTTTAGGCTTACGCACTAATGCCAGATAGCCTAAAATAATGAAAGGAAAATATCAGTGTAGCCTATAGATATAAATTGCACCAGAATTATACATATATGGATATTTTAAGCTATTTTCTCTTAATTTAACCCGCCAGCCACCCACCCGCCCTTCATCCACACAATATTTAATGACCCTAAACCCACCCGCCCCACAGGTATAAATGTAGGGAATTATGAGTCAACCCACACAGCATAAATGTGAAGCCTGCAACCTCTGTTTCCAACCGACCTGCATGTACATTTCGAGTGTCATCAGTGATGGAGGTATACTGGGTAAATTCAATGTGGATTAACCTCACTATATCGCTATTGGAATAGCTGACTCTCCCTCTGCCAGTGAAATGGCCTCTCCCTCTGAAGGTCTCTCCTTGGCTCTTTGGTAGCTATAGTATCTCAGCCGTCAATTGGTAAGTCTCCGCTCTCTCTACATTACAGTGCATTTGTAAAGTTTTCAGACCCCTTAACTTTTTCCACATTTTGTTACATTACATACAGCCTTATTCTAAAATGTATGAAATCAAATATATTTGTCATCAATCTACAAATAATACCCCATAATGAAAAAAAACAAACAGATTTTTTGGAAATTTTAGAAAAGTTATAATAATAGTTATAGTTATAATACATAAGTATTCAGACCCTTTGCTATTAGACTCAAAATTGAGCTCAGATGCATCCTGTTTCCATTTATCATCTTTGAGATGTTTCTACAACTTGATTAGAGTCCATTTGTGGTAAATTCAATTGATTGGACATGATTTGGAAAGGCACAAACCTGTCTATATAAGCTCCCACAGTTGACAGTGCATGTCAGAGCAAAAATCAATCTATGAGGTCGAGGGAATTGTCGTTAGAGCCCCGAGACAGGATTATGTCGAGGCACAGATCTGGGGAAGGGAACCAAAAGAATGTCTGCAGCGTTGAAGGTCCCCATAACACAGTGGCCATCATTCTTAAATGGAAGAAGTTTGGAATCACCAAGACTCTTCCAAGAGCTGGCCACCCGGCCAAACTGAACAATCGAGGGAGAAGGGCCTTGGTCAGGGAGGTGACCAAGAACCCGATTGCCACTCTGCAGAGCTCTAGAGTTCCTCTGTGGAGATGGGAGATCATTCCAGAAGGACAACCATCTCTGCAGCACTCCACCAATCAGGCCTTCATGTGAGATTGGCCAGACGGAAGCCACTCCTCAGTAAAAGGCCCATGGCAGCCCACTTGGAGTTTGCCAAAAGGCACCAAAAGACTCTCAGACCATAAGAAACAAGATTCTCTGGTCTGATGAAACCAAGATTGAACACTTTGTCCTGAATTCCAAGCATCACGCCTGGAGGAAACCTGGCACCATCCCTATGGTGAATCATGGTGTTGTTAGCATCCTGTTGTGGGGATGTTTTTCAGCGACAGGGACTGGGAGACTGGTCAGGATCAAGGGAAAGATGAATGGAGCAAAGTATAGAGAGAACAGGACGACAACCCTAAGCACACAGCCAAGACAACGCAGAAGTGGCTTCGGGACAAGTCTCTGAATGTCCTTGAGGGACACAGCCAGAGCCCGGAATTGAACTTGATCGAACATCTCTGGAGAGACCATCTGAAAATAGCTGTGCAGCGATGCTCCGAATACAACCTGACAGAGCTTGAGAGGATCTGCAGAGCAGAATGGGAGAAACTCCCCAAATAAAGTTGTGCCAAGCTTGTGGTGCCAAACCCAAGAAGATTCAAGGCTGTAATCACTGCCTAAGGTGCTTCAACACAGTACTGAGTAAAGGGTCTAATAATTCTTATTATTATGTTAATGTAATATTTGTGTTTTTTTTTATACATTTGCAAAAAAAATATTATGGGGTATTGTGTGTAGATTGATTAGGGGGAAGGAATTATTTAATACATTTTTGAATAAGGCTGTAGCGTAACAAAATGTGGAAAAAGTCAAGGGGTCTGGATACTTTCCGAATGCACTGTATATCTGCTGGCTTTTTTTAATGTTCTGTGGGTTCCTGTCTGTCCTAGACTAGTTGTTCTCTGGCTTGCTACTTAGCTATGTCGACCGTGGTGGTTGGCTAGTGGGCAGCCTAAAATAACTAACTTTAGCTGGCTGGCTTGCTGGCTAAGATAACTGCATATACCTGTAACATTATTTGATAACTGGTTTGGCATTATGCCTTTTCAAAACATTGGTTTACTTTCGTGAAGAGGCCATGACAAAACCTTTTCCCCGTCAGGAGACTGAAAAGATTTGGCACGGGTCCTCAGATCCTCAAAAGGTTTTACAGCTGCACCATCGAGAGCATCTTGACGGGTTGCATCACTGCTTGGTATGGCAACTGCTCAGCCTCCGACTGCAAGGCACTACTGAGGGTAGTGCGTACGGCCCAGTACATCACCGGGGCCAAGCTTCCTGCAATACACGACCTCTATACAAGGCGGTGTCAGAGGAAGGCCCTAAAAATTGTCAAAGACATAGCCACCCTAGTCATAGACTGTTCTCTCTGCTACTGCACGGGAAGCAGTGCGGAGCGCCAAATCTAGGACCAAAAGGCTCCTTAACAGCTTCTACTGCTGAACAATTAATCAAATGGCCACAGGACTATTTACATTGACACCCCCCCCCCCCACACTTCATTTGTTGTGTACACTGCTGCTACTCGCTGTTTATTATCTATTTATTGTCACTTCACCCTACCTACAAATTATCTCGACTAACCTGTACCAACGCGCATTGACTCGGTACCGGTACCCCCTGTATATAGCCTTGTTATTGTTATGTTATTGTGTTACTTTTTATTATTTTTTACTTTAGTTTATTTGGTATATATTTTCTTAACTCTTCTTGAACTGCACTGTTGGTTAAGGTCTTGTAAGTAAGCATTTCACGATAAGGTCTACACTTGTTGTTTTCAGTGTTTGTGACAAATAAAGTTTGATTTGATTTGTAACACTAAATTCATTAAGTATTTCCTTGTAAGTTGGCTGAAAATTCAATTGAAACCAGTATTCATGAGTGCAAATGATTTGGTTAATTTGAAGTTATACATTTAAAGTTATTTCTGTTGGACTTTAAATTATAGGGAATATGCAGGCTTGCCAGGTCCTCCAAATTACATCACACCCTAGAAAAACATTACAGATTCTTCAAAATTCTGATTGGTTTTATGTTTTATTAACTCGAAACATAGAAAAGTGAGGTGTAACTTTGCATTGGAACTTTTGATGCGTATACTAATGCAAAGCAATATGTTACATGCAGTTATGTTTTTGCTACATACCCTTAAAAATGGTGAAAAATAAACATAAATAGCTTCTCAGCAAACAGCAATTTCTCAGGCAAAAATTTAGCTAGGACTGTAGTCTGAGTAGGGACTGAAAATGTGCTATTTTTGGCAGAGAGATTTGGAACGCTGTTTCTTATTGGACTCATATTGGACTCTTATTAACTAATTTACTGCCTGGTGATGACACCTGGCAGGCCAAAACTCCATCCCACTAAAACAAGCTGAAATTTAGGTGGTATTTTCAAACAGCTTTTACACTAAAATGGTATTATCATAATTTTCACAATTTCTGAGTATTATTCCAACCTCAGTGTGGAAATATACATAAAACAGAAAAATCACGTTTTTGACTGCACTGGGCCTTTAAAGTCAAGGCAAAGAGTGTCAAAGTCTCCGTGAGGCTTAATTATTGACATGTCTATAAGAGCAGAGCTGAACATTACAGTAACATTTTATTGCATGCACTCAGAATTATAAGTGCTGTATTACAGTGAGTCAATGCCATGATTTACAGAATGGTACAGTTACCTTATGGTGATGAGGAATCAGATAGAAGACTGGAATGTACGTTCTTACATTAGGGAATTATACTGTAGATTAAACAATTATCAGAAGCACAATGTTTAGTAACAGATCATATCAACATAATCAGAACCATAGATGCACAGTCGTACGGTAAAGGACTGACTCAAGCAGCAGAGCATGCCACCAGAAATCTACAGATCCTAGGGAGATATGTACGTAGCTACGTGAGACACACACCACTAAGAACTCAATTCAGTCCGTAGCGCTAAGATCTGCTCTACATAGCGATAGAAATTTAAAGGCAATGTTCCTGTGTTAGTGGAGATGGCATTCACGGTAAACGCTGCCTGCATATGTCGGCTCAATCGGTAACTACCTTAATTCTTATGGCTGAGATCCCGTTAACGGGATCGACTTCACAACAGCCAGTGAAATTGCAGGGCGCCAAATTCAAACAACAGAAATCTCATAATTAAAATTCCTCAAACATACATGTGTCTTATATCATTTTAAAGGTAATCTTGTTGTTAATCCCACCAAAGTGTCCGATTTCAAATAGGGTTTTCAGCGAAAGCACCACAAACGATTATGTTAGGTCACAGCCAAATCACAGACAAACACAGTCATTTTCCCAGGCAAAGATAGGAGTCACAAAAAGCACAAATAGAGATAGAATTAATCACTAACCTTTGATGATCTCAATCAGATGACACTCATAGGACTTTATGTTACACAATACATGTATGTTTTGTTTGAACAAGTTCATATTTATATAAAAAAATCAGAGTTTACATTGGCGTGTTACGTTCACTAGTTCCAAAAACATCCAGTGATTTTGCATAGCCACATCGATTCAACAGAAAAACTCATCATAAATGTAGATGATAATACAAGTTATACACATGGAATTATAGATATACCTCTCCTTAATGCAACCGCTGTGTCAGATTTCAAAAAAACTTTACGGAAAAAGCAAAAGCAAATAATCTGAGACGGCGCTCAGAACAATAGTCAAATTAGCCGCCATGTTGGAGTCAACAGAAACCAGAAATTACATGATAAATATTCCCTTACCTTTGATGATCTTCATCAGAATGCACTCCCATGAATCCCAGGTCCACAATAAATGCTTGATTTGTTCGATAATGTCTGTTATTTATGTCCAATTAGCTACTTTTGTTAGCGCGTTTGGTAAACAATTCCAAAGTCACGAAGCGCGTTCACTAAAACCTGACAATGTCCAAAAGTTCCATAACAGTCAGTAGAAACATGTCAAACGATGTATTGAATCAATCTTCAGAATGTTGTTAACATAAATCTTGAATAACATTCCAACCAGAGAATTACATTGACCTCAGATGAGCGATGGAACGGAGCTCCCTCTCATGTGAACGCGAATGGTCAAAGAATGGTCACCTCATGGCAGACTAATTCTCCTCTCATTCGGCCCCCCTTCACAGTAGAGTCATCAGACAAAGTTCTACAGACTGTTGACATCTAGTGGAAGCCGTAGGGAGTGTGATCTCGCTGTGATTTCAATGGGATCTTGGTTGAAAATCCACCAGCCTCAGAATTTCCACTTCCTGTTTGGATTTTTTCTCAGGTTTTTGCCTGCCATATGAGTTCTGTTATACTTACAGACATAATTCAAACAGTTTTAGAAACTTCAGATTGTTTTCTATCCAATACTAATAATAATATGCATATATTAGCAACTGTGACTGAGGAGTTGGCCGTTTACTCTGGGCACCTCTGTGCACCTTTCATCCAAGCTACTCAATACTGCCCCTGCAGCCATAAAAAGTTAAATGCAAGGGTTCACATACTTTTCCACTCTACACTGTGAATGTTTACATGGTGTGTTCAATAAAGCCATGAAAACATATCATTGTTTGTGTGTTGTTCGTTTAAGCAGACTGTGTTTGTCTATTGTTGTGACTTAGATGAAGATCAGATCAAATGTAATGACCAATTTATGCAGAAATTCAGATAATTCCAAACGGTTCACATACTTTTTCTTGCCACTGTGTATAACCTCGTTATTGTTTTGTTATTGTGTTACTTTTTATTATTTTTTACTTTAGTTTATTTGTTAACTCTTCTTGAGCTGCACTGTTGGTAAAGGCTTGTAAAGTAAGCATTTCTTGTAAGGTCTACACTTGTTGTATTCGGCGCACGTGACAAATAAAGTTTGATTTGATTTTTGATTTAATAACTTGTTGACCCTCCTTTGGCAGCAATAAACTCAACCAAATGTTTTCTGTAGTTACGGATCAGACCTTCACAGCGGTCAGGAGGAATTTTGGACCATTCTTCTTTACAAAACTGTTTCAGTTCAACTATATTCTTAAAATGTCTGGTGTGAAACCCGCTCTCGAGGTCATGCCACAGCATTTTAAATCAGGTTGAGGTCAGGACTCTGACTGGGCCACTCCAGGAGGCATATTTTCTTCTGTTGAAGCCATTCTGTTGTTGATTTACTTCTGTGTTTTGGGTCATTGTCCTTTTGCATCACCCAACTTCTGTTGAGCTTCAATTGGCAGACAAATAGCCTTACATTCTCCTGCAAAATGTCTTGATAAACTTGGGAATTCATTTTTCCGTCGATGATAGCAAGCTGTCCAGGCCCTGAGGCAGCAAAGCAGCCCCAAACCTCGATGCACCCTCCACCATACTTTACAGTTGGAATGAGGTTTTGATGTTGGTGTGCTGTGCCTTTTTATCTCCACACATAGTGTTATGTGTTCTTTCAAACAACTCAACTTTAGTTTAATCTGTACACAGAATATTTTGCCAGAAGCACTGTGGAACATCAAGGGGCTCTTTTGCGAACTTCAGATGTGCAGCAATGTTTTTTTTGGACAGCAGTGGCTTCTTCCGTGGTGTCCTCCCATGAACACCATTCTTGTTTAGTGTTTTACGTATCGTAGACTCGTCAACAGAGATGTTAGCATGTTCCAGAGATTTCTGTAATTCTTTAGCTGACACTCTAGGATTCTTCTTAACCTCATTGAGCATTCTGCACTGTGCTCTTGCAGTCATCTTTGCAGGACGGCCACTCCTAGGGAGAGTAGCATCAGAGCTGAACTTTCTCCATTTATGGACAATTTGTCTAACTGGACTGATGAACATCAAGGCTTTTAGAGATACTTTTTTAACCCTTTCCAACAATTATCACGGAACCCAAACCGGCTGCACGCGTACGCCATCATACGCCATCGTGCATAAATGTATTTTGTCCCCCCACACCTAACGCGATCATGACACGCAGGTTAAAATATCAAAACAAACTCTGAACCAATTACATTCATTTAGGGACAGGTCGAAGAGCATTAAACATTTATGGTATGTTAGCTTGCTAGCTTGCACTTGCTCGCTAATTTGTCCTATTTAGATAGCTTTCTGTTGCTAGCTAATTTTTCCTGGGATATAAACATTGAGTTGTTATTTTATATTGCGATTGGCAACGTTCATATTTTAGGTCCATTACCGCCACGGACCTCGTTTGTCTTTCAGTCAGCCACCAATGAGGCGATGGGAGAGGCGGGACATGCAGCGCGATCTGCGTCACAAATAGAACTGACTTCTATTTTAGTTCTTGGCAACGCAGATGCTCGTTGTCACGCGCTAGCAGTGGGGGTGCAATAATTGAATAAGATAGATTTCTACATTTGTTTTGCAACACTTGCGCACGTGACGCGAGCGGTGTAGTCAGCCTGTTAGGTCTTCTGAGATCTCTTTTGTTCGAGGCAAGGTTCACATCAGGCAATGCTTCTTGTGAATAGCAAACTCAAATTTTGTGTGTTTTTTATAGGGCAAGGCAGCTCTAACCAACATCTCCAAACTTGTCTCATTGATTGGACTCCAGGTTAGTTGACTACTGACTCCAATTAGCTTTTGGAAAAGTCATTAGCCTAGGGGTTCACATACTTTTTCCAACCTATACTGTGAATATTTAAATGATGTATTCAATATAGACATTAAAAATACAATAATTTGTGTGTCATTAGTTTAAGCACAATGTGTTCGTCTATTGTTTTGTTGTGACTAAGATGAAGATCAGATCAAATTTTATGACAAATTTATGCAGAAATCCAGGTAATTCCAAAGGGTTCACATACTTTTTCTTTCCACTGCACAGGGGGTACCGGTACTGAGTCAGTGTGCAGGGGAACAGGTTAGAGGTAATTTGTACATGTAGGTAGGGGTGAAGTGACTATGCATAGATAATAAACAGTAAGTAGCAGCAGTGTACAAAACAAATGAAGGGGGAGGTAGAGGGGTCAATGTAATAGTCTGGTGGACATTTGATTAGGTGTTCAACAGTCTTATGACTTGGGGGTAGAAGCTGTTAAGGAGCCTTTTGGTCCTAGATTTGGCGCTCCGGTACTGCTTGCCGTGCGGTAGCAGAGAAAACAGTCTATGACTTGGGTGACTGGAGTCTCTCACAATTTTATGGGCTTTCCTCTGACACCGCCTATTCTATAGGTCCTGGAAGCTTTGCCCCATTGATGAACTGGGCCGTATGCACTACCCTCTGTAGCGCCTTACAGTCAGATGCCGAGCAGTTGCCATACCAGGCGGTGATGCAACCGGTCAGGATGCTCTCGATGGTGCAGCTATAGAACTTTTTGAGGACCCATGCCAAATATTTTCAGTCTCCTGAGGGGGACAAAGTTTTTTCGTGCCCTCTTCACGACTGTCTTGGTGTGTTTGGACCATGATAGATCGTTGGTGATGTGGACACCAAGGAACTTGAAACTCTCGACCCGCTCCACTCCATCCCGTTGATTTTAGTGGGGGCCTGTTCGGCCCGCCTTTTCTTGTAGTCCACGATCAGCTCCTTTGTCTTGCTCACTTTGAGGGAGAGGTTGTTGTCCTGGCACCACGCTGCCATTTCTCTGACCTCCTCCCTATAGGCTGTCTCATCATTGTCAGTGATCAGGCCTACCACTGTTGTGTTTTCAGCAAACTTAATGATGGTGTTGGAGTCATGTTCGGCCACGCAGTCGTGGGTGAACAGGGAGTACAGGAGGGTACTAAGTACACACCCCTGAGGGGCCCCAGTGTTGAGGATCAGCGTGGCAGACGTGTTGTTGCCTACCCTTACCACCTGGGGGCGTCCCGTCAGGAAGTCCAGGATCCAGTTGCAGAGGGTGGTGTTTAGTCCCAGGGTCCTTGGCTTAGTGATGAGCTTTGAGGGCACTATGGTGTTGAAAGCTGAGCTGTAGTCACTGAATAGTATTCTCACATAGGTGTTCCTTTTGTCCAGGTGGAAAAGGGCAGTGTGGAGTGGGATTGAGATTGCGTCATCTGTGGATCTGTTGGGGTGGTATGCGAATTGTAGTGGGTCTAGGGTATCCAGGAGGATGCTGTTGATGTGAGCCATGACCAGCCTTTCAAGGCACTTTATGGCTACCGACGTGAGTGCTACGGGGCGGTAATCATTTTGGCAGGTTACCTTCGCTTCCTTGGGCACAGGGACTATGGTGGTCCGCTTGAAACATGTTGGTATTATAGACTTAGTCAGGGAGAGTTTGAAAATGTCACTGAAGACACTTGCGAGTTGGTCCGCGCATGGTTTAAAATAAGGTGAAATGTTATATAATATTAGCGGGGGGGTAGACCACGTGAGGAAGAGGGTGGAAAAAGTAGATCCTAAGTAGAACCAAAGTCTGGGCACCCCTGCGGTAGATGGTCCAGCTGCAAAGTCAAAATTGGAATTGTAAAAATTTATGAAAACAAACATTTGCTTTTGGGTCTTAATTTAAAGTGAAGCCATTAGGGTTAGCAATGTGGTTAAGGTTAGGATTAAGGTTAGGATTAGGTTTAAAATGTGCTTTTATGACTGTGGTTGTGCCAGCTAGTGACCACCCTGTAGAGCTGCCTCCATAACAAGATCCATGATGAAAAATAAGGGCTTTTGTCTTCAATAAGACAACAGACCTGTTTATCACTGGTTCTAACATGCGTCCTTTGTCCCGATCAAATCAAAGTTTATTGGTCGTGTACACAGTTTGTAGATGATGCAGCGAAATGCTTTTGATGACAAATGACACATGTTAGCCCCAGGTATTAACAAGGCTAAGGAGCCCTTTTTTTAATTCAATTCAAGTCAATTTTGTTTGTTGTTGTTCTCTGCACAACTAAGACAAGATTAGATAATATATACTTTATTGTGCATGTTCTTCGCAGATCATGGACATACTATACTTAACTAAGGACTACAAGGGAATGCCCGCTCTTCCATTGATGTTTATTTTTGGGGTCTATTCATACACACTGTACTGTATGTACACAATACAGAGTCCAGGGACACAGGCTATCTTGTCACACTGTTGTGTAGTATGGGAGCTCAGATTGTAGTAGGTACTTGGATATGCATGTGTTTCTGCCCCAGCTAATGTTTTGTATTAGCAACATTTACCAAAGGTGAATAACGTAGACATACAGATATGTAATACAATTCACAGCGAATGACATTTCAGAGACATGATTTATTATTTCACCAGTTGGTTGTTTTATTTATCTTCAGCAATGACACCAAATGTATTTCTATTTTATTTTTTGCTTGCTATCTTAGGAGTTGGGTTTGAATTGTAAACAGTGAAAATGATCAAATACATTTCATAAACTTCATAAACTCCTGACAAGCATTGTATGACCAGGAAAGGGTGGACCTTCCTCATTTTTATAACAATACATGTCATCTTATAGCTTTGAGTCTCTCATATTTACATAGATACAGCCAGGTTCCAGCTCGATGCGAAACCTATTGTTTTCTTGTTTTTTCTTTGTTTTCTTAAAGAATTATATGTACATCCTTAACCCCTAGCTGCCTGCTGCCAGGGTACACAGTTAGAATTACTTGCTTAATTCATGTATCTTTTCTTGTTTATT
This sequence comes from Salvelinus namaycush, assembly GCF_016432855.1. NCBI lineage: Eukaryota > Metazoa > Chordata > Actinopteri > Salmoniformes > Salmonidae > Salvelinus > Salvelinus namaycush. Next base: position 16,205,395 of record NC_052332.1, read on the forward strand.
TACTTAAACTGTAAATCAACCTTATAGCTGAATTTTGCAACATGACTCTTACAAATAAAGTGTATAATACAGAGCTCAAGCCATTGTCTTTCCAATCAAAATTGAAACTTATCCCCCCAAAAAAGGAAAATAAACAATAACATATTGCACTTAAAGTCAGGACAGCGGTGGACCTGTTTCATGGTTAGGGGGAGGGAGCGCTTTTAGCTGAGTGCAATGGGTGAAGCATCCAGCAAGGTATCTAAATAAATAGGCAAACCTTTGTACAGGTGAAGCAGTTTTTTTCTTTTTTATGTCTATGAAAAGAGCATCCTCCCAACAGTATTGCTCAGTATACCTATGGAGTGCAGGTTTGAACCTAAAACGATTAAAAAAAGAAAACATTTTATGTGTAAAAACGAAAATGAAAAACAAATTCAAGCTTGGAAGCTTCATAGTCAAGTGCCTTAATGTCCTGAGAATGCTGCCTTGTTCAGTCCAGGTGGAGCTACAATGAATTGCAGATTTTTTTCGACAGTCTTTGGAGACAGGCAGCAAGTCTTTTTTTCCCCCCAATATGTTTTCGAGTGAGTGGCACATTTCTGCTTTTGCAGTTTTGGTCCGTTCCATTGTTGATATTTTTGATTTTCTCCATCTGTCTCTCTCTCTCTGTCTCTGTGTCTTTTGCCGTATTCTTTAGATGAATGCGACGAGGTGGGACCCTGTGAGAGGGTGCTGAACAGATGAATGCGACGAGGTGGGACCCTGTGAGAGGGTGCTGAACAGAACAGATGCCGACTGTGCTTGAAGAGGTGTGTACGCCGTGAATTGGAGAACTTGACAACAGAAAAAAGCTCAAAAAACGTCTTTTCATTCAGACATTGATCCAGCAACCCAATTTCTCCTTTTTCTCGCAAGCCCATTTGAAAATGGTCATGAAAGCTTTGTGAGACATGGAAAAACTAGGACAAAACAAACCTCTGTATCGTACCAACAGCATTTGAACTGGCTCCAAAGGAGGAGGAGGATAGGGGATGTCAAAAAAATTACTAAATAAAAGATTTGCATCAACACAGTACTGGACTGTCTTCATGTCTGCAGAGGTTTCAACCCTTTTTCCAGTACATCCGGAAGATAACTTAAATACGGACAAACTAACATATGTCATTATGAACGACAGACAGTGATCAATGAGAGTGATCCGAGAAACCCTTGGACAAGCCCTCACATGGCGGTGACCAGCTGTCCTAACTGGGCTCTCCATCCGCCCTCCATCAGCCTGTTGTCATGGTCGTTGTGTACACAACACCCCCTTCAGTGCCACGGCCTAGCTCGCCGTCTTTCTCACACCCAACTCATGATGGGACAGGATGAAGGCAGAAACAAAACAAAAAGGCGAACATGAAAAAAATCTACCTCCCCCTGCTTTCAAGTCTCTGCCTTCTCTCTTTCGTCGTCGTCTCTCACTTTCTATCTTGATCTCTGCGTGTTTACGACGATGAGGAGGTGGACGTGGTGCTGGCCTTCTTCTGGTTGACTAAGTCCATGTAGAGCTCTGAGCGGAGGAAACGAGGGTACGAGTCCTTCTCCATCAGGCCGTATATCCTGCGCTGGGCCAGGTCGAAGCAGGAGCGCGTCACATTCTGAAGGTTGTCCTTGGTGTGCTCTCGGGTGTACGAGTCCAAGTTCACCTGAGAGAGGGAACCAGGGAGGGGAAGAAAGGAAGAGACAGAATAGCAGGTTAGTTTCAGTGCTACCAGAAACTGGTTCAAGCTGTTGGGGCTGATTTCTGACTGGAAGTTTCCACTCGGCTCTCCAGGTTTGAAACAAAAAGGGAAAGGGGAAAAGTGAGGGAGTCTATTTGGTGCATGTCAGGCGGCCAAAGAAAACCTGTTTGTCAGGCATGATCTCACATCCTCTCCAGCTCACTTGTTCCTTTGTGGGAGCACCTTCTGACAGGCATTACACATTCATCACCTAACATCTTTAGTTGAGGGAACAATGGTGAGGGGGCTGGCCAAAATCACTGCTTTTTCAATTTATAGCAGGAACAAGTTCATTTCTAGTTTCTGTCAGGGAAGTGTTAGGAGCGGATTATACATTTCAGTCATTAGTGAGGTTGAGGTTAGCAAGTGGAGAGCTCGTTTAGGTATAAAAAGGGGACATTACAGTTGAAGGGTATTTTCCGTCATCCCTTGTGGGTGTATGTCTGGGTGTATGTCTGTATGTGTATGGGGATTGCTGCTCACCTCTTTACAAGACTGGATGGCAATGTATTCAGCAAAGACTTTCTTGGCTTTGGACGCCATCTTGGATTGCGACTTAATCTTCTTGTAATCCTCGCACGCCAACCAGAATTCCAGATTCTCCTCGCTGAATTCTGTGCGCAGGAAAGCTCTGAACGCTGCCAGGCCATCTGAAGGGAAGAAGACAGAGAGGTGTGGGTTAGTGGACGTGACTGGAGAGCCATGGCAACACAGCGTCATCTCTCTCAGTGAGGGAGACTACCTAAATAGCACAGTAGTCCAGTCCATTGAGACACACTGTTAAAAAGGGGACTAAAGCCAGCCGCCTACAAGACACTTCAGTCACCTCCCATACACAACAACTACGCAGCATCACCCCACTGACCCTACACTACACTCTGTTACATTTTCCTCTCGTCGACACCGCTCATTGGCATGTCTTTTTTCATCTTGTCTCTGTACAAAGAGATGCCTTTCATGTTCTGGGGGGGTCCGTTTGCTTGTCAACCTATTCCTGTTGCTTTGGCTACTGGGATGGTGTCGTTAATGACTTAAGGAAAAGACATCGGCAGAGTAAGAATAGCAGGAAGCCGAGTCCCACCCTGCATTGTCGCCAGCACCTTTCTGTTCACATAACTCCCCCATACCGATTACACTACAGGAGCAGAGAGAGACTTCACTACCAGAATAAATATATAAAGAAAGTAAGAAAAAACATGAAAAGGCAGAAAAAGAGAGGAGGTCAAGTTGGGATCAAAGTCTTGTGCCGCTTGTCTGTCCTCTGTTAGGGATAAATGGTGTTGGCTTGTCTGAGCCCACGTCATCACAGAGAAACAATTGAATGGGGATTTGGAATCCCAGCCCGACAGCGCTCAGACCAAGGATATGAATTATGGAATCATACAAATATAGCAACACTACTCTGACGTCCTTTTTCTCTCAGCCACCCAGCCCATCCATAATCTGTCCCCTCTCCCCCTACACTAATGCATGGCTCTATTCATCCACCGGGATTAGTGGGAGAGCTGCAGCAGAGTGCCTCAACAGACTGCCCATTCACAGCAAGGGAGCAACAACTCACACACACACTGAATTCACATTGCATAAGCAACAAGTATGAACATATTTCCTGCCCATACCACCCCCCCCCCCAAAACACATGCACATTGTTCCTTATTCATGATCAATGCAATTGTTCCCCATGCTTCAGTTCAACTTAAATCAGATCCACATGGGAACATATGGCAATCAAACCCAGATGGGTATTAGTCATTTCCTTTATCCCGTTGGGTTTGATTGATTAAATGGACAGAAAGAATAAAGAAGGAGAAGAGTAAGAAGGAAAGGCAGACTTACATTTGTGGGCCAGCAGCTTGTCCAGAGATTCCCCCCATTTGAGTGCCTCCTCCGGGGTGGGCCTGCAAATGAAAACGGAGCGGTTCTTTAGCAAGCCCATCTCTGCCAGGTTTCTCATGGTGTGACCCATCCGAAGCCCTGTGCTCCACTGTACTACACTGGACTGGTAAGGAGTGTGGTCCTTTGGCAAGTACTCTGTGGAATTTCTATTCCTTTCTTCTTCTTCTCGCTTTCTTCTTTTCCCTCTTTCACACTCGCTGGTGCTCTGGGGCTGTGTGTGAGTGAGCGTGTGTGAATGAGTGTGTGTGCGTAAGTATGTCTAACTGGTTCCACTAGATGTCTCACCTTATACTCCCTCTCACTGCAGCTCAGGAGGCAGAGGAGGGGCGGGGACTAAACCAGCCAATGGGGATAGGGTTTGAGGCTGAAGGTCCACCCCCCAACTTTTCTGCCCTCCCCTTTCCTCCCTCATTCTCTCTGCTCTCAGATAGAGGATATGCTTCCTCTCCTTCAACACACCTGGCGGTCTTATTGACATGGCAACAGAGGAATAGGACCCAACCATGTGAATCCATTATAATAACCCTATTTGCCCAGATATTTCCATTTTCTACTTTATTTCCATTTCTATCAGTTAATGTTGCAACTGACTTTGTGAATGAATGAAATATCCTACTAAATAAATGTCTGCCTAACATACATGCACTATGTTCTATTGAATATAACAATTAAATACAAACCAATGAAATTCCCAGTTCTGATGCATTGTTGCCAAACACCTCCCTCTCTCCCTCCGTGGACAAAACATGCCTGTCTCTCTACATCATTGCATAATATAATGCATGACTACATATTCTGACAAGTGGACCTCCTGCTCGTTCTGTTACTGTTGCTGAGAGATATTTAATGCATTATGCAACACAATGCATACATGCACGCATATTCTAAAGGCGCAATGACAGCATGCAGACTACACATTAGACTTGTACATTAACCATTGTTGTCTAGGACCAACCAGTTTTGCCAATCAAAACAGCCACATAGCTACAGTATAAATACAGTATAGACATATATGTAACCATGGATATTGATGCAGTCTGACTGGACCTATCTGTCTGTTAGCAGAGCTGACCCGTAACTGACCCATCAACATTTCAACTCAAAATCAACCGCCAAAACACGTGCATTAATGATAATACAGATAACTCCCTAAAACGTTGTCTATTTAAATAGGTAGAAAAAGGAGCATAAATAAACTGTAGGACAAAGCTATAACATCCGCTTTAGCTTACGGATCAACCAGGAATCGCTAAACACATCAAGACGTAATTAATCCAATATCCCTCTTCCTTCCTCCCTTCCTTCCTTCCTTAATGTCTGTCTTTCTCTCTGTGGCTTTACGAGTGCTTCTTCACGCTGCCCACTCGTCTGTATGTCTGTCTGTCTGAGCCAAGGCATCACCAGCTGGGGTGAGATCCAAGAAGCGGCCATGTGGACATACACACACACACCGACAAACATACAAACACACATAGTCATACACAAAACACTCACTTTACTGACGACTTCAACGATTTGTCGAATTTGCCGGGTGGGTTGCTTCCGGGAGACTCATTCCTCCTCCTCAGGAAAGCAAGCCGGTTCTTCATGTCTTTGGCCCTAAGAGATAGAGAAAGAAAGGATGGATGGATGGATGGAGATAGAGAAGGAGAGACAGATGGGGACAGACCAAGGGGGAAAGAGACACAGAAAATGGGGTTGAGTCTTCCAAGTCCTGGGAAACAGTTCAACTTTAAAAACAAACTCCAGCGGTTCAAATCAGTTCCATATGCTCAAAACCAGAAAAGGGAAAAAGTGCCATGGCTGTATACATTTCAGACTTCAGCAGGATATTCAAGTGTAGTAGAGTAGAGTAGTGTCCAGTGTAAGTTACAGTGCGAAGACAGATACTATCTCTCCCTCTCCGTTGTCAATGTCTTCTTTCAATCTATCTCTCCTCTAGTTCTACCCCTGGCAGGTCCTTAGGCAGGGAGTGAGTGAATGTGGCAGTGAAGGAGGAGAGACTCACTCCTCATTCCTCCGCACGATAACACCATTCTCCAGGTGCCTAGAGGGACCCTAAGAGAGGGAGCTAACCCAGGGCTGGGGCCCTTGGGACGGAACACGGGGCATAGCTACACCCCCTCTTCCTCCATCAACCAAAATATACCCACATTACCAATAACACAACGCAACACCTCTTCCCATCCCCATCTCCCGGAGAGGGCATGCCAACCCTAGTCCTCCATGCTATCCCAAATCCCTGGGTGGCTGCTAGCGCCTCCCCCTGACCTCAAATGCTTCCTCATTGGGACGCGACCCCACATGACTCCCATTTCCTGGTTGATTTCCACTGTGTATTAGCTATTAGCTAAAGCGCCGCTGTCCTAATCACTGTCAGCTGGCCTAATGTCAGCAAAAGCCCCAGTGAGACCACAGGACCCACAAAAGATCCCAGCGTTCCATTTTTGGAGCCTGAAAACACACACACACACACACACACACACACACACACACACACACACACACACACACACACACACACACACACACACACACACACACACACACACACACACACACACACTAGTAACATTTAATTTGATTTAATTTGACACAAACAGATACACACTAACACGCATACTGTACAAAAGCACACATGCACACACGCACACATACAGTAGACACTCGCCCTCTCTCTGCCAGTCTTCAAAGGCCCTCTCCCAACACCTGATCATCAAACCCCTGCTTAGCTCCTGGTTCTTATCCACAGCCAGTCTTGGGAACTGAAAGAGCCCCAGTGTCTGTACTCCAAGGTGGAGAGGCAAAGACGACATCAGTGGTCACTAGTGGGTGTAAAGGGCCTGGTTTGGATGGTGTTGCCAGGCCACCTCTGTGGGTTTTCCAGGCATATTATGATGGGGCGAAAAGCAGGAAACAGGAAGCAACCTGGGCCACTATTTAAGATGACTCCACCACCCATCATCAAGGGCAACCAGGAGCTGAGCAGTTCATTTCTTTCAAGGAGGAAAAAGGGGGGGACTAGGAGTAGATGGTGAACTAGGAGGTATACAAGAAGCCTCTTTCAAGATGTCTGTAAGAGGAGAGGACAGGGAGAGGAACTTGCCAAACGTGTGAGTTAGAATGTAATTAATGACTAGTAAAACAACATGCCCTCAAGCTGGGGCTGGTTAGAGGGATGTTTGTCTCAGAGCCGAGAAAGAAGCCTCTGAAAGTGTGAAGGCCACTCGATAGAGAGCTACAATGTCTTCTCTCCTGTCTTATCTCTTCAGCAGGATGGGAGAGAGAAAGTGAGGAAATATCAGTCAGCACCGTGATCCTCCAGACAGAGAGAGAGAAGAAATTATTGTAAAAAGAAGAAAAAATAAGAATTTTAACAATCTGCTTCTAACATCCTGTACTGATCAGCGTGGATATTTTAGGGCTATCTGCGTGACAGGCTGCAACCATTGGCATCTATAAACACAATGTGATCTTTAACAAGGCACCATAAAGGGCTATAGGTGATGCATTGGGCTTGATTGTAGTATTCCACAGTAGGGTTGTATTAAACCATGCTCTATCCAGATGAGGGGCTAACGTTAGTGAAGTAAAATTGGGTTGTTGGTATGGTGAAAAACATTCAAAACATTACACTCTACCTCTGGCACAGTTTTCCTCCCAACAACCCACACTTACCAGTCTGAAGTGATCATTACCCCAAGTAAAAAGCTGTTTTAGAAAGTCATAAAATCATCATAGAGAAGTGGAATCTATTTGATTGCTCTATTTTTAGCGTCCACGACCATAGTTTGGGTTTCAACTATGTGAGGTTAAAGCCGAATAGGGAAGCTATGCCAATGCATGTGAGCAGAGGGACTCATTTTTACGAGCCCTGGAAAATATCTGCAAACCTAATGAAACAATTTATTATGCAGGTCTGGTTTCAATACAAGTGGAGTGATCTACGCTGGGCCCAGGCTGGGTGGAAATATATGACAGGGCTGTGAACACTATGGTCAGTGAGGACTGGGAGAGGTAGCTGAATATACAACTCAACACTGCCACCTTCTGGTTAGTTCATGATACTACAGGGATATGGTCCTCCATTCCCAACAATTGAACGTCGTAGATGAATGTCTACTAAGGTTGAATTGCTTGGTATAAAAAGATGGTAACAAAGAGTAAATAATAAAATACGCTATGGTAATGAAAACTGCAGGTAAATGCCATTTTGCTTAGCAGACCATCCTACAACCCAAATCAAACCATCTCAATGTTTCAGTAGTTGATTACCCTATTCTTTGTGGTTTTTCATTGTCACATATACCAGATAGGTGCAGTGAAATGTGTTGTTTCACAGGTTCAGCCATAGTAGTACGGTGCCCCTGGAGCAAATTAGGGTTAAGTGCCTTACTAAAGGGCACATCAACAAATTTTTCACCTTGTCGGCTCGGGAATTTTAACCAGCGACCTTTCGGGTTACTGGCCAAATGCTCTAACCGTTAGGCTACCTGCCTAATGATGTTTTGTGCCATGGGTCTATAAGTGTTATTGAGAGCCAAGGACATGTAAGGCTGCTGAAACGCGTCTCAGGCCGAGGCAGTGATAAGGAGGATACTACGCACATGGCAGCTCTCCGGCCACGGCCATCCATCACGTTGCTGCTGTGATTATTAGCTCATACACTGGGCCTGCGGGGCCGAGGGTTACAGTAGAGGCCAGTATAGGAGCTCAAACTCAGCAGGGTAAAGACACCACACACACACACACACAAAGCCACAAAGGGCAGGCAGGGGACACATTCCACACGGCTCTGCTACCCAGGCTACCCCGAGTGAAAAAACAACCTGCTGGGAGAACAACTGGTACTGCCGAGAGGCGAAGGGGCAAGATTGGAGGGGATCGATGGAAGGTGAGAAGGGACAGAGTGAGAGAGTGAAAAGATTAAGACAAAATACCTGGACGAGATCTTGTCGCCTAATAAGTGTGTTGCAGTATGACAACTTCCTGTTCACCTGGCCCTGTGCCCTTAACAACATCTGTATTGTCTTAATATGTTTTCCTCACTCTAGCCATCGACCCCTCTCCCACTCCTCATACCTTGGCCGGCTAGCTAATTTCCCAGTCACCAGGAGCAGTAATGTGAATCTGTTCCTCTCTTCATTTAACATAGCCCTAAACCTGACAGGCTAATCTTATATTAGGATAGCCACATCCCTCTCTGGGAGATTAACAAATTAGGATGCACTCTGATCCCATTCATTGCACCCGCTATCAGAAAATACTTCTATCACCTGCCACGCTCCCTGTCTGCCGGGCTGGTGGTGTGTGTGGCATGTCTGTGTGTAGAGGGGGCTGGAGGGTCTTTAGCACCATGATTATCTCAGGTCTCTCCATGTTATTCCCACTTCTCCTGGCTCACATTACCGACAGTAATACCCTCTCTCCAGGCTATTCCTGGTAGTGTGAAACTGGGCCGTGCTCCCAGGGATATCTAGCTAGCTAAGTACTCAGAACTCAAGGGAGAACTGGGTAGCTGGGGAGATGCAGACAGACACACTGCAGCTGTACAGTAGATGTACTAGAGTGTGGCTGACTGACTGACAGCCACGGGTGATAGGGGGGCAGCATGTCAACACCAACGTTAAATCACATAGAGAGACAAATAACATTACTGACATACTAGAAATGTTCTACACCAAAGTAATTACATAGTATAGTACTATATTAAAGAATTATACGTTGAGGTATTATGCAGATATAAATGTATATAGTAGCATAGGAGCAAGAAAAGATAGAAAATGCTCTTACTGAATAGTCCCACTATAGAATCAGAGAAAGCGCATGCCTGTCATCACTCAATGTTTGGGGCATGAAGTCTTGCTCTGAACTACTAGATATTTCAACCATGTCAGTTAATCAGGCGTGTTAAAACACATCTGCTGTTGCTTCTACATCCCACCTTTCTGTTCTACCCAGTGGCTCTGTTTCCCTGTGTGTACTGGATCCCCTCTCCACACCTCCAGGCAGTGCCCAACCACTAAAGTCAGGATAGAGGGTAGAAGGGTAGTCCCAGACCCCAAGGTGAACGACTCTGGGGTTGTTTTTGCCCCGTCCGCCACTCTGGCTGTTTGCAGTAGGTTATGTGCCTGGCTCTGCACCGTATACACACATACCTCCCGTGTGTGTGTGTGTGTGTGTGTGTGTGTGTGTGTGTGTGTGTGTGTGTGTGTGTGTGTGTGTGTGTGTGTGTGCGTGCATACATGCGTGTGTATGTCTGCATAACACAGTGTAGCTGCACATATCCCTGTTTTCCCCACTGTGAGGACAACATCATTCTCATTGAGCAAGAGACAGTAGGGTCCTCCCATTATTTTCTCACAGACTAAATAGGACAGCCTGATCTCATAGACTAGACGTAACATAGTAAATGTAAATCTGGGACACTGAAATTAGTAGGATATGTAACATTTGGAATGGTTACATAGGACAGATGGTTACTTGAGGGGAAAATAAAAGTAGGGTGGTATAATGCAAACATCTAGAAACCTAAAGGTTGCGAGTTCCAATCTCACCACGGACAACTTTAGCATTTTAGCTAATTAGCAACTTTTCAACTACTTACTACTTTTTAGCTACTTTGCAACTACTTAGCATGTTAGCAAACCCTTCCCCTAATGTTAACCCTTTTAGCTAACACTTCCCCTAATCCTAACCTTAACCCTTTAATCTAACTCCTAAACTTAACCCTAACCCCTAGCCTAGCTAACGTTAGCCAGCAAGCTAATGTTAGCCACCTAGCTAGAATTCGTAACATATCATAAGTTTTGCAAATTCGTAACATATAATATGATTTGCACATTTGCAACATATTGTACGTTTTGCAAATTCGGAACATATAATATTCAAATTTTAATTTGCAACATATCATACGAAATGGGTGATGGTAATACACAAATGAATACATACCATATGAAACGTAACATACAGTATCATACTAAATGGAGTGTCTCGGATTTAAGTACAGAATATTATGAAAGGCTCTGAGACCAGGTTGAATAGGAATGTGGGTTTCCAGAGTAATTCCATGGGATCGGGTAGGCTGTTTAAAAACAGAGCAGGCAAACACACTGAGACATAAATCTGTACTTTTCAGGAGCGCTTGAATCTGAATTCCAATACAGTAGTACATTGTTTTCCAACCAAGGAAAATGCTGAAAATAGGAATTGTCCTACAATGTTCAGTATATATAAATCAACACCCAACTAAGCCATCTAACTAATTTAAATGTCCATTCTCAACATTACTCACCTTACCAACCACAGAGACCACTTAGGAAATCCAGGCCGATTATTAAAAGACAAGGCCAATCTCTAGATACAAGTGTCCTCAAAATAGATTTAAGCACACGTGAGTCCTCTCACCCAGCAACTGGCAAATGAGATTCAGGAGAGAGGTCAGCTAGCCTCCTAACAGCTTTTGAGTAGTATCCCTCAGAGCCTAAAACGTCACCTTCCTTCCTTCTCTCTCTCTCCCTCCTTCCCTCGCTCCCCCTATTTATTCTAAAAGCAGCAGAGAGCACACACACATAGAGAATAACACCCATGGGTTCTAACTTACCTTTCCAGGTACTTCTCTGAGAAGTCGACCATAGCGGGGAACATTGACTCAAGTCTTTAGGGTCCTGCGTGTAGTCCTGTGTGTATAGGCCCTGTATGTGTAGTGTATGTGTGCGTGTATGTGTGTATATGTGCTCAGGGCAAGGGTAATTCAGTTGTCACATTCCTCTAACCCGGGAGAGGCTCCTCTGTGGCTTTATATAGTACGGGAGCCAGGGGAGGCGGGCCCAGGGCTCACCCAATCACAAGGCTCTATTCTGAGAGGATGGAGCTGCATTGTCTGAGCCTGGGTAATCTTGGTTAACCCAGAACTAAAGTCTCGCGTAATTGGTCAGATGATGTAGTCTGTTCATGAGAGATTAGAGCCCGGACTGGATTTGATGGGGTAGTAAATGCTTTAATTTCACAACTTCACTCCTCTATATATTTATTTGGACAGTGAAGCTAAAAAAAAGTATTGTTCTCTAAACTCCAGCATTTGGGATTTTAGAACAAACGTTTTATATGAGGCAGCAGTACAGAATGTTACATTTTATTTGAGTGTATTTTCCTACATGTCTTTTTTACCATTTAGAAATGAATGCATTTTATATATCTAGTCCCCCCATATGAAGGTGTCATAAATCTTTGGAAAAATGAACTTATACACTCTTAGGAGTAAAGGAACCTCGAAGATGTAACGGTGTTCCTCCTCCTCTTCATACGAAGAGGAGGAGTAGTGATTCGACCAAGGCGCAGCGTTGTGATATGACATGATATTTATTTAAACAAGACGAAAACAAACTATACTTGACTAACTAACAAAACAATAAACGATGTAGACTGACCTGAATGTAAGAACTTACATGTAACACGAAGAACGCACGAACCGGGAAAACAGACCACACAAAAAACCGAACGAACAAACATACCGAAACAGTCCCGTGTGGCGCAACATACACAGACACGGAAGACAATCACCCACAAACTAACAGTGTAAAACAGCCTACCTATATATGATTCTCAATCAGAGGAAATGAATAACACCTGTCCCTGATTGAGAACCATATAAGGCTAATTAACCAACACACTCCCACATAGAACAAACAACACAGACTGCCCATCCCAACTCACGCCCTGACCAACTAAACACATACAAAACAAGAGAAAACAGGTCAGGAACGTGACAGAAGAACCTTTTGGGGTTCAAAAGATTGCCCCTGTGGTCAAATAGGTTCCTCGATGAATCCCTCTGAAAAGATTATTCGAAGAACCCCTGTGCCATGATGCCTATCTTTTCACAAAGAACCACAGATTGACCCTTATACGCTGATACTGTGCTGCCAGTGTAAAGGTTCAAACAGTAAACTTTTTGTGATGGAGGAGTTGAAATCTGAGCCTTTTTAATAACATATTGTAGCATTGGCAGCCTATCAGAAGATTGGAGGTGGGGCTTATTGGAGATGTGGCTGTCAGATAATTATTTTTGGCCACTTCTGAGAGTAAATGTCATTCCTGTTCATGATACACTACATTCCTGTACACTACAAATACACATTTTCCTTGAATATTTATGCATATTACATATAATTTTAACATTCCTGATTACATATAGTAGTAAACTGGTAGCTATTCCAATATTGGCATTTGCAAAGGCTAGGAAGTCTTTGAGGAAGTCATACACCTCTGTAAGCCTCATCGAAGCTACAAAACTGTCCGTGTTCAGCCTTAACATGTGACAACAATACAACAGAACAGATTAACAGGAATTACATTTACTCGCACAGGTGGCCTAAAATTACTATCTGTATGCCACACACCTACTAAGCCATGCCCCCCACCCTGGCTCTTTTCAAAGAAAACAACGCAACTAAGTGACACAATGCCTGCAACCCAGCAGTTGGGTCATCCAAACAACCAAACAGTTTTAAGAGTGTAGGCTAGGTTGAAGATACTGTAGCTCGCTAGCGACCTAAGCCAAAGACTAATAATGAACATCATAAACAAACGTCATTACCATCACAATACATTATTCGGAATTAAAAAACGGAAGGCTACAGTCATATAATAGAATTGGCTTGAACACCAATGTTATATATTATTTGACATTGCTATTAAAATAGCACTAACATAGGAATGGGTAAATGTTTACAAGTTACTAGCTATTCCATAAAGCCATTTTTGAAAACCACATATTCTCCTCTTCTTCTGAGTTTGGTAGGGCAAAAAAATCCAACAGTAAAATAAATTCAAAGTGCTATGCACGTGGAGTCACTTTTGTTGTAAATAAGAAGAGAATATGATTCTGAACATTTCTACATTAATGTGGATGCTACCATGATTGTAGATAATCTTGAATGAATTGTGAACAATGATGAGTGAGAAAGGTACAGATGCACAAAGATCATGGGGGTATGATATTTCTGCTGTAAATCTAGCAATAAAAGTGACTCCAAAATGACACAATACATTATTTAACATTACTTTCTATTGGGCACAACATAATCCTAAACACAACCAAAATAAACTGCAAATGCATCCAACAAGTTTGTAGTGGCACAGGCTTGATGTAATCTTTGACTGCTAGGAATATGGGACTGAATACTACACTTTTTACTCAATTTAATACACTATCAGTGAATTTGTCCAAATACTTATGACACCTTTAAATGGGGGGATTAGATACATAAAGTACTTTCATTTCTAAATGGTAAAACAGATATGTATGAAAATATCCTACAATAAAAGGTTACATTCTGTACTGTTGCTTCATATGAAATATTTGATCTCAAATCCAAAATGCTGGAGTAGAGCCAAATTTAAAGGTTTAGTTTCACTGTCCAAATAAATACATAGGGGAGTGTGTATCAAATCGTGACCTTACCGTGAAATGCTTACTTACAAGCCCTTAACCAACAATTCAGTTCAAGAAATAGAGTTAAGAAAATATTTACTAAATAAAGTATTAAAAAATAAAATAAAAAGTAACACAATAAATTAACAATAACGAGGCTATATACAGGGGGTACCGGTACCGAGTCAATGTGCGGGGGTACAGGTTTGTCGAGGTAATTTGTACATGTAGGTAGGAGTAAAGTGACCATGCATAGATAGTAAACAGCGAGGAGCAGCAATCTATGTAAATAGTCCGGGTGGCCATTTGATTATAAATTACTGTTAATAGCTACTACTGTTACATCTACACCTGTTATTACCTCTGCAACAACAAGTAGTAAACCCTAAAACTAGACAATTACAACTGATGGAATAACTTCTAATGACCTAACCTTGTAGAGCTATTACTACTACTTCAGCTATATGACAACTATAATCACTATCACAACTAGTAGAAAATCCCAAATACATTCACCACATTTTATCTTTCCTGTCATGTAGCAAAACAACAGGTGGATATTATTCTAGCACGTCTGGGGTAATGTTATCCTTTCGTCTGGGGTGTGTGTGTGCGTGCATGTGTGCCTGCCTACAGTACGTGCTTGTTGGTATGTGTCTGTGTGTGTGTGTGTGAGTTGCCTGCCCGGATGTCTGTCAGTGCTGGGGGAGATACGGTAGGTGTGTCAGGATCGTTGCCTAGGGGAAGCTCTAACATCTGGCCCCTGTAGCACAGGTGACAATGAACAATGGAAGGGGATCAGAGCGGATATGGACTGCCCAGGGAAGCAGCTGTGCTACATCCAGACAAGCATGGGTAGGGATAGGAGGAGAGGGAGGGAGGCCGGTCTAGTAGCTTGTCTGGATAAAGGGATAAAACTTCTGTTTCCTCTTACGAACTCCACCTGGAATTCAATCAAATCTGCACTGCAGGCACCTGCCAGAGGCTCCGAAATTCTGCACCAACATTGACAACGTTTCAACAACAGTTCGGCTGCAATAGACTCTAGCTATAGGCTACCTGAAAACCAGGTGTCACTCTTTTGTTGCTAAGAATTTTCCTGCACAGAAATGCAAACTTGTAGTGTATTTATTCAAGGTTTAAAAAGGCTTCTAAAATGTGTAATTTCCACTTTAAAATGTCAGACTTGATTTGCCCTAACAAGAAATGGATCAATCCCAACAAAAAAAGTTAATTCATTATAATCCAAATAATAATACCACAATTCCTGTTGCTGCAGGATTATTTTCCTGTTGTAGCAAACTGGCTCAAATTATGATCCTACATCTGTAAGCCTCTACCTTGTTCATGGCGAGCCAAAATATCTAGCTCTCTATGACCGGTTAGCTCAGACGGTCAACATTATCATTGTGAAGCCAGTTAGCGAATCAGGCTTCACAGTGGGGGTATGAAGTAGATTGACTCAATGACCAGTAGAACACTGCTCTCTTTCATTGGGGCTTAACAGGGTCCCACACTAGGGTGCTGTCCTGTCCTGTCCTGATCCTGTCCTGACCACACCCACCCACAAACGGGGTTTGTGGGTGGGTGTGGTGGGATGGGCATAGTTTGGTTTGAGTAATGACTAGAAAATCACTTTAAGTAACTGTCCTCATAAATATTCATTGCAATGGGTTTACTCCAAAAATGTGAGTAATGACAGCATATTGGGGTTTAAAGTGTACTACTGACCAGCATTTTAGATCAACCGGCACCAGCTACACAACCACCTCAAACCAAACAGCAGTTTTGTAAGGCTATGCCACAGCCACCCGCCCTGATCCAGGATCATTCATTAATACTTAGGCAATTAGCAGTTCAACCTTAATACCCATTATAGTATTGGATAGCAGATTATTAAATACCAGTAAACATTGTCGCAACATTGTCATTGTTTTCCTTTCCACAAGGAGCTAGGTTAAATAGGTTTAATCCTATTCAGGTCAGGCTGATTTCTGAACGTGCGATACGAACGCACAACTCAAACATGTCCAGTAACATCAATGCACCATTTTTGCAAAACAACAAGTTGCATTCGCATTAAGCCCATATTGCATTATTTTCTCATGTGTTGCTTTCCTCCCTACGAACGTAAGTGGAGATGTGTGTTAAACTTAGGGCTTTAGGCCAGAGGAATGTGTCTACATCTTCATATCCTGGCCTCCTACATATGTATGGGGGGCCTCGGAGAAGACTGAAGGGTGCATAGTGTACAGACATTGGACTAGTAGGAGGTAATGTAAGATCACTAGCAGATAAAGTCTGGGAAGGTTCAAGACACGCACAGAGGCCCAGAGGGATGGGTGAGAGGTATTCACCAAGGGGGAGGAATGAAAGAAAGAGACAGGGAGAAAGGAGGAGCGTGATTTCCAAAGAGAAGGATTCAAGTTTCAGACAGAACTCAGTCTCCCGGTAAAGGAAAACAATGGAGAGAGTGAAGAGGTACAAAGAACAAGGAGGTAAGAAGAGGAAGAGGTCATTTGGGGAAGTAGGACAAGAGACAGGTTCGGTTTACAGCTACATAGTTGAGTAACTTAACAGATTGTCACAGGTTTGAATCAAGTACATTGCAACATCATCTAGAGCTAGTGCTTAGTCAAAGTAGCATATGTAGCACACACACTAACTCAGGGTTTCAGTTTTTTTGTTTTTTAGTTTTTGCGCTAGCACTACACAGCTGATTACTACACAGCTGATTCAACTAATCGTCAAGCGTTGATCATTTGAATCAGCTGTGTAGTGCTAGGGAAAAAAACAAAACGTGCACCTCTTGGGGTCCCGAGGACTAAGTTTGTGAACCACTGCACTAAATCAAATCAAAGTTTATTTGTCACGTGAAATGAATACAACAGGTGTAGACCTTACAGTGAAATGCTTACTTACAGGCCCTAACCAACAGTGCAATTTCTAAGTAAAAAATAGGTATTAGGTGAACAATAGATAAGGAAATTTAAAAAACTGTAAAAAGACAGTAGCGAGGCTATATACTGGCACCGGTTAGTCGGGCTAATTGAGGTAGTATGTACATGAATGTATAGTTAAAGTGACTATGTATATATGATAAACAGAGAGTATCAGCAGCGTAAAATAGGGGTTGGGGGGTACCCAATGCAAATAGTCCGGGTAGCCATTTGATTACTTGTTCAGGAGTCTTATGGCTTGCAGGTAAAAACTGTTGAGAAGCCTTTTGATCCTAGACTTGGCGCTCCGGTACCGCCTGCCATGCTGTAGTAGAGAGAACAGTCTATGACTGGGGAGGCTGGGGTCTTTGACTATTTTTAGGGCCTTCCTCTGACACCACTAACTGGATACATGTCAGATATATAAATGCAAATACCCTCAAGAAAACACTTCCCTAACCAAACAATTCCATTATAATCCAACCCGTCTACACGTAAATTCCCAGTTTCGGCAATATCCTCCCTACTCATGCTTTTGTGAAATTACTCAAAAGCAACAACTTACAACTACATTCCTCTAACTGGCTGCACTGTAACCCACATATGCTTGATGGTGTAAGTGGTTGCATACATGATTATTCATCTGGTGTGTCACATTTCATTTCCCCGGAGCTCCGTCTCACAGTGAATAGGCTGGGATTTCAGCCCGGAGAGAGGGTCAGATTCCTGAGATAGCATTCAGAGGTATTGTATCACTGGGGAGATGGATGAGCAGTTAGCTACAAGATATTTGATGTTAGAGCTCTGGTGTGTTTCTGTGTGTTTCTGTGTGTTTCTGTGTGTGTGTGTGTGTGTGTGTGTGTGTGTGTGTGTGTGTGTGTGTGTGTGTGTGTGTGTGTGTGTGTGTGTGTGTGTGTGTGTGTGTGTGTGTGTGTGTGTGTGTGTGTGTGTGTGTGTGTGTGTGTGTGTGTGTGTGTGCGCGCGCGCGTGAGTGTCTATGCTAGTCATAGGACTTCTGGTTATGTGTCCTCATCAGAGTATGAAAATTGGTTGTTGAGTGAGTGTTAAGTAGGTGTAGGTATTGCAAACACATATTGGAACTGGGTCAGTCACGTTTGGCTCATTTGAGGCTAGACAGAAAACTGCTTATCGGAAACCCCTTTTAGAGCAGATAGCAACAGACTCAACATGTACAGACTCAAGTCAGAACAAGTGTGACTGACTGAGTCACATTAAAGACATAGTCCAGTGATTTTTTATGTTTCTGTTGAAAAGTGAAAAAAGTATAAATATAAATATAGTAAAGTACACACACTAAAGGGTAAAAATAAAAATAAAAATTGCAAAATAGTGTTTTTTACACACAACTGAAAACGTAAAGGAGAAGGGCATTCAAGGTTGGTCTGATGGTCAAATGTGATGTAATTTCTTGAGGAACAATAGAGAAGCAATCGAGAACAAAATAGGAAAGGACCTAGATCACCTATTGAGATGTGCCTTTTGTTGAGTAAATTAGATTAAATGAGGTTAAAAGGAGACTGGAGGAAGAGTTTAACGACTTGTGAACAGACACCTTAGTGTCACAGTCTCGCTTACTCACTCGCTCATAGGAGGTGTGGTACATGCCTCTCAACACCTGCACATTTGACATTTTCAGACCCTCAGCTGTATAAACATACTATCCTGGGGCAATCAAACAGTGGTGGGAGATACCATTGTGAGGGGGGAGTGGTTCATGACAGGTAAACCATCTCATGGCCTAGGGGTGTCACCTTTATCTGAATGTAAACTCTTTGTCAAGTAGTGGCTAATAACATTAGCATGTAAAGTTATATATATATATACATATATACAGTGGGGGGAAAAAGTATTTAGTCAGCCACCAATTGTGCAAGTTCTCCCACTTAAAAAGATGAGAGAGGCCTGTAATTTTCATCATAGGTACACTTCAACTATGACAGACAAAATGAGAAAAAAAAATCCAGAAAATCACATTGTAGGATTTTTTATGAATTTATTTGCAAATTATGGTGGAAAATAAGTATTTGGTCACCTACAAACAAGCAAGATTTCTGGCTCTCACAGACCTGTAACTTCTTCTTTAAGAGTCTCCTCTGTCCTCCACTCGTTACCTGTATTAATGGCACCTGTTTGAACTTGTTATCAGTATAACAGACACCTGTCCACAACCTCAAACAGTCACACTCCAAACTCCACTATGGCCAAGACCAAAGAGCTGTCAAAGGACACCAGAAACAAAATTGTAGACCTGCACCAGGCTCCCAGTTGGTCAGAAGTTTGCATACACTCAATTAGCATTTGGTAGCATTGCCTTTAAATTGTTTAACTTAGGTCAAACGTTTCGGGTAGACTCCCACAACCTTCCCACAATAAGTTGGGTGAATTTTGGCCCATTCCTCCTGACAGCGCTGGTGCAACTGAGTCAGGTTTGAAGGCCTCCTTGCTCTACACGCTTTTTCAGTTCTGCCCACAAATTTTCTACAGGATTGAGGTCAGGGCTTTGTGATGGCCACTCCAATACCTTGACTTTGTTGTCCTTAAGCCATTTTGCCACAACTTTGGAAGTATGCTTGGGGTCATTGTCCATTTGGAAGACCCATTTGTGACAAAGCTTTAACTTCCTGACTGATGTCTTGAAATGTTGCTTCAATATTTCCGCATAATTTTCCTCTCTCATGATGCCATTTATTTTGTGAAGTGCATCAAAGCACCCCCACAACATGATGCTGCCACCCCCGTGCTTCACGGTTGGGATAGTGTTCTTTGGCTTGCAAGCCTCCCCCTTTTTCCTCCAAACATAACAATGGTCATTATGGCCAAACAGTTCTATTTTTGTTTCATCAGACCAGAGGACATTTCTCCAAAAAGTACGATCTTTGTCCCCATGTGCAGTTGAAAACCGTAGTCTGGCTTTTTTATGGTGGTTTTGGAGCAGTGGCTTCATCCTTGCTGAGCGGCCTTTTCAGGTTATGTCGATATAGGACTCGTTTTACTGTGGATATAGATACTTTTGTACCTGCTTCCTCCAGCATCTTCATAAGGTCCTTTGCTGCAAGTTCCCGGAAATTTCTGGCGGGAATGGCCCTAGCCCTCACCCTCCGATCCAACAGGTCCCAGACGTGCTCAATGGGATTGAGATTCGGGCTCTTCGCTGGCCATGGCAGAACACTGACATTCCTTTCTTGCATGAAATCACGCATAGAACGAGCAGTATGGCTGATGGCATTGTTATGCTGGAGGGTCATGTCAGGATGAGCCTGCAGGAAGGGTACCACATGAAGGAGGAGGATGTCTTCCCTGTAATGCACAGCGTTGAGATTGCCTGCAATGACAACAAGCTCAGTCCGATAATGCTGTGACACACCGCCCAAAACCATGACCTACCCTCCACCTCCAAATCGATCCTGCTCCAGAGTACAGGCCTTGGTGTAACGCTCATTCCTTGAACGATAAACGCGAATCTGACAATCACCCCTGGTGAGACAAAACCGCGACTCGTCAGTAAAAAGCACCTTTTGCCAGTCCTGTCTGGTCCGGCGATGTTGTTGTCTGTGATGTCTTGTGAGGACCTGTCTTACAACAGGCCTACAAGCTCTCAGTCCAGGCTCTCTCAGCCTATTGTGGACAGTCTGAGCACTGATGGAGGGATTGTGCGTTTCTGGTGTAACTCGGGCAGTTGTTGTTGCTATCCTGTACCTGTCCCGCAGGTGTGATGTTCGGATGTACCGATCCTGTGCAGGTGTTGTTACATGTGGTCTACCACTGCGAGGACGATCAGCTGTCCGTCCTGTCTCCCTGTAGCGCTGTCTTAGGCGTCTCACAGTACGGACATGGCAATTTATTGCCCTGGCCACATCTGCAGTCCTCATGCTTCCTTGCAGCATGCCTAAGGCACATTCACGCAGATGACCAGGGACCCTGGGCATCTTTCTTTTGGTGTTTTTCAGAGTCAGTAGAAAGGCCTCTTTAGTGTTCATATCTGTGACCTTTAGTGTCCTAAGTTTTCATAACGGTGACCTTAATTGCCTACCGTCTGTAAGCTATTAGTGTCTTAATGACCGTTCCACAGGTGCATGTTCATTAATTGTTTATGGTTCATTGAACAAGCATGGGAAACAGTGTTTAAACACTTTACAATGAAGATCTGTGAAGTTATTTGGATTTTTATGAATTATCTTTGAAAGACAGGGTCCTGTAAAAGGGACGTTTCTTTTTTTGCTGAGTTTATGTACTGTACATATAGGTAGGGGTAAAGTGACTAGCAGCAGCGCATGTGGTGAGTGTGAAAGTGTATGTGTTTGTGAGTGTGTGGCATCAGTATGCATGTTTGTGTACATGTTATATGTTCTCAGCTGTTAGCAGCCAATGGCTAGCAGTTTCTTACTGGCGATAAAAACAGATGATTACTATAAAAAAATATATATTACTGAATTATTTAACGGAACAAATTAAACATTAAACATGAAACAATTCATGGTAACCTTGCAAACAATTCATTTAGACCCCGTGTTTATTTGAAACAGACATTTATTTGCTGAATTTAAAGGGACAGGCAGCTATTTGAGACTCAGCATTTAATTGAAGTTCTACATTATTTCAAATACTATTTTCAAATATATGTGTTAAATGCATTGGAGTGTATTTGACTATGTGTATTTGACTATTTTCAAATACTTCCCAAATGTATTTCAAAATACAATCAAATATATCTGAATGCTTACTTCAAATGTATGTGAAAGTAATTGAGATATTTGAAATAGTATATGGTTCCAGGTCTACAACACACACACACACACACACACACACACACACACACACACACACACACACACACACACACACACACACACACACACACACACACACACAGACACACACACACACACACACACACACACACACACACACACACACACACGCTAATTTCACAATATACACATTTGACACACACACGCACATACCATCTAACACCTAAGGAAGTGAATGGAGATCATCTGCCATTGATGAAGTTAATTCTCCCTCTCCACTCCATGGTGCAATGCATTCACAATCCCTTCAGGCCAGGGATTTATTTCGGTTAAGACTCCCAATCCGCCAATCTGCTGAACCAGACTCAATAGCCATTCACTGTCTCAATGAGCACACACCTCTTAACATACATACCCTCATAGGCTTATTCAAAACATTAGCATTCAACAGTGGATCTGACACCTGTTTTAACAGTGTATGGGAGAGAGGATGGCATGCCTGGGCTTGTGGCTTGAGCTGTGTCTGATAGCCATGAGGCAATAGCATTAAGGATAATGGCATTAATGTGAGGTGACACTGTACTGTATACAGCAGGGAAATCCATGTATAAGGAAAAAGAAATTGGGTTACACCACACTACCCCAATAATGAATTAAGATCTTTGTCTTTGGCTTATAAAGGTTAATAGATCTACAACAATTTCAAAATTGTATTCAGAGTTTAATTCACGGTCAAGAATGGGGAACAAAAGAAACCCCAATTTTTGGGACATTCTCTTTTTCAACCATGTTCAGGTATCCTGCTTACGTCAAATAGGGAAACTCCATAAAGCAGCATTATTAATGCTAGTTTGATCAAATATCTGCATTGCTAGAACACATGACATGAGATTTCCCATTGACCACACAAAGACATTTCTCATTTTCAACTATAGAGAAAATAAGACAGAAAACCAAAGACAGGAAACAGTCAATCAAAGGTTGTTTGGTTACTTACAGGTTCTTGGATTTCTTCTTCTTGGACCCTTCGGGGCCAACTTCACAGCTGCATGGTGATCCGGCACTGAGCTGAAGTGAGAGAAGGGAGAGCACACACTGCATCATCCAGTCTCCTCAGTCACAACACAGATGGATCCCTAGATCCTCACACGGCCTCTAGTCCCTAGATTCACTAGTCCCTGCTGTGGGTCCCTAGGATAAAGTATGCAATGTGTTAGAGGTAGAGTGTAGTCCTGTCCGTAACACACACAGCCTGCCGCCGCTCTGGTTAATCCTCAACAGCATCCCAGTACATACTCCCACCTCCTCCTGGTGTGTGTGTGTGTGTGAAACATACTCCCACCTCCTCCTGGTGTGTGTGTGTGTGTGAAACATACTCCCACCTCCTCCTGGTGTGTGTGTGTGTGTGTGTGTGTGTGTGTGTGTGTGTGTGTGTGTGTGTGTGTGTGTGTGTGTGTGTGTGTGTGTGTGTGTGTGTGTGTGTGTGTGTGTGTGTGTGTGTGTGTGTGTGTGTGTGTGTGACACAGCCCTGGCCACTATTAAGCCTATAGGCCTCAGTGTCACATTACACTTCCAAAGACCCTGTATCTCTGATTGGCTGAGAAAGAAAAGAGGGGGAGGAGTGGAGGAGGGCGAGACTTCAGCATGTTAGGGACACGCACGTGAGTGTGTGTCCCTTACTGTAGAAATATGGCCATTGTGTTGTGAGAACACACTTTGAATCTGAGCAGAAGTCTGGGCACAGATCACCATACACAATGTGTGTGTGTGTGTGTGTGTGTGTGTGTGTGTGTGTGTGTGTGTGTGTGTGTGTGTGTGTGTGTGTGTGTGTGTGTGTGTGTGTGTGTGTGTGTGTGTGTGTGTGTGTGTGTGTGTGTGTGTGTGTGTGTGTGTGGCTGTTATTGCGCTGAAACAATAAGTGTTTTTCTCAGCAATGGTCTCCTGGGCAACCATTTCCCGATACATTAGGTACACAGTATAGTTTATATCCCTGCCTGTGTCTCAAAGTGACATATGAGAATAACATAACATGTACACTGCCTAAAAAAGCACTTCATTGTGTTATTGTATCAACAGTTGGAAAGGAGTTCACAGACATTAAACATGTGTACATAGTTGAGGTCAGTGCCATCTTAAAACATAATCAAAGTCAAACTGAAACTGTAACACCTCCTACCCATATTACTGGAAGTGGACACCTATTCAACAAGTCCCAGTGTAAAGCACACATAATCAGTTATCTGGCCCACTGTTTCCACCACAGAGTTGATGTTCCCATTGCACTGCTGAAGGTGTGACTGAACGTAGAGCTACTAGGATGCAGACCAAAACAATACACCGAAACAGTAAGCAAACAGCTTCTGTAAACTGGCATCTAAAGATCAACGCTCAGTGCTAAAATGGAAAACGACACAAGGACAAAATATTTTCTGAGCTAATGCATGACTACGTACAAATGAGGAACAACTGTATAATGTACAACAGTCTTAGCGTCAGTATTACTGTAGCTACAGTATGTGTGTGTAGGTCATTAGCAGCCGCCTGTCTCCTCCAAGCCCCAGAAGCTCAGGACTGACACACACACACACACACTCACACACACACACACTACTCATCTACTATAGGGAAACCTGAGAACAGTGCAACTACCAGATCCCCCATTAGGTCAGTAGGGTCAGCAGCAACATCAAAATGAAGTGTCTAATCTTAGCGGGGAAACATGAGAACCAGGGTGCCCCAGACCCCAGGGAGCCATTTGCCAGGCTTTCCCCCAGAAACCAGAGAGGACAAGGGTGGGAGTCACGCCGACCCAGGCCTCCTGCTCTTTACTCCCAGGGTTTACTGTAGGACTAGTTAATCCAGAGGTCACAACTCTATTTTATAGACCATGGAAACAGGAGAACACGGTCTGATTTTGCCTACACCTCTGTCTGTCTGTCTGTCTGTCTGTCTGTCTGTCTGTCTGTCTGTCTGTCTGTCTGTCTGTCTGTCTGTCTGTCTGTCTGTCTGTCTGTCTGTCTGTCTGTCTGTCTGTCTGTCTGTCTGTCTGTCTGTCTGTCTCACACACACACACACACACACACACACACACACACACACACACACACACACACACACACACACACACACACACACACACACACACACACACACACACACACACACACACACACACACACACACACACACACACACCATCTGCTATAGCCTTTAGTAGGGAGCCCCAAATTAAGACACACAATGAGGTTCCAGCCATGGGGAGGAAGTCAATGAAAGGCATGGTCCTCATGTTGCAAGCCCCTTCAACCCATAAAGCACTCAATGCCAGGCTCACGTGACGCTTTGAAACAACCCTCCAACTGCCAATTAAGATCCATTACGACCAACAGGAACACATTGACTCCCTTCTAATCTGTGTCTTAAAGGGAATGTTTATGGGTTCCCTACTACAAACACACCGGTAGGTTTTTGTAACATGACCATTGCCGACAATAAGGACGGAGATTTCAGATTTTCCAAACTTCCTGTACTCTGTTGATAAAGACTCATTTTTCACGTAATGTAGGATTGCATCTAGTTACGTGATGTAGACCAAGTTCAGGGTGGTCATTTTTGCCGTGAAGGCGTGTCGTTTCTTATAGGAGGAACATGGCAACATAACCTAGAACTACTTACTGACTGAATACCTAGACAGAGTGAATACAATAGCATGTTGAAACCTAAGATACTGTACAACCTGTTTTGTACGTACCTAGGTATAACCTTAATACCTACTACATAATAATGCTATAAGAAGACATTCTGAGGTTATCTATAAAGTAACTGTGAAAATATAGGTGTTAAGATTCAAATACAGGTATAACAATTTGAATAAGTGATGAGATAGTGCATGTTATACAATGGGTGGGTTTAATCCTGGATTCTGATTGGTTAAAACCCCATTCCAGCCGTTGTCTATTCCACAAGTTACCACCGGCTAAAGCTATGACGTTAAAATGCCTATTTACTCTGTTCCATCTCACTGCACAATCCACTGTCTCATCAGCCCAGCCAGGCAAGTTATAAACTTGATCTCCACTATAAAATGCATCTAGGCATTATCTCACATTTCTTTTAGAGTGGCATTTGGTTTTCAACAGCGGAGATTTGTATAAACCTTGCTGTCTGTCTCTCTGACAGTTGCAACTGACAGTTGCAACTGACGAAACAGACAGGCAGACAATTCTTCTCAGCAAGTTGAAATCATGAATCAGCTGGCATAATTTTTATGGATATATACAAAGAAATGTCAACAGGTGGAACAAAACAAAATGCATTGTGTTAGCTGTGTTGTTGGCTAGCTCCTCTGAACAACAGTGTCCCGACGAGAGAGCACATTTTCTATGCAAGGCGAAATCATTAACTCACTGTTATGGATGTCTCCAAATAAATGTCACTAGAAAACAGCTTCAACAAATGCAAATACAGCTACTACTCTTATTCTGGCTGCACTGTTTGGCGTGACTGTAAGTTAGCCGTAGTTAGCTAGCTAGCTAGAAAGCAAGGGATAAGAACGTTGCCAGCCAGAATGGCACTGGAACATTTAGAACCAATGACTGGCGTAGGTACAGAACAAAAATACTTCACTGGGTTGCGGCTCTGGCAACCGAACCAATAGATCAAAGAACCAACTGGCTTGGGTAGCTACCTTAGATTTGTGTTGGGACTATAACTAGTGGAAGGATGAAATAGTGTGAATAAACTCGTCAAAATAATGTTTTTTAGGAAAATAGGTCAATCATTATTTGAACGTGTTGGTAACCTGTTGAATAAAAGTGATAATGCCCTGGAAGTCGGTGTTTGGAGGATATATTGGCACGGTTTGCCGGCCCTCGACTTCATCTCGGGGCTAACAACACCTGTGCCAATATATCCTCCAAACACCGGCTTCTCGGGCATTATCACTTAATTAATCAAAATCTCCTTAATACCTGTGAAGCAATAATCTGTACACTACCTCCACATACTACAGCAGAGCTGCATGGTTCCCCGACAATTCGCGTTCCAGCTCCTCACACAGTGGGATAGCCGTTTCCTCAGACCAGAGGAACAACAAAAGGGTTAGATCCAGGCTACAGTGCATTCGGAAAGTATTCAGACCCCTTGACTTTTTTCACATTTTGTTACAGCCCTGTTCTAAAATTGATTTACATTTATTTTTTCATCAACAAAAAATAAAATCCTCATCAGCCTACACACAATACCCCATAATGACAAAGCACATTTTATTTAGCAAATGTATAAAAAAACAAAAACAGAATTACCTTATTTACATAAGTATTCAGACCCTTTCCTATGAGACTCGAAATTGAGCTCTGGTGCATCATGTGTCCATTGATCATCCTTAAATGTTTCTACAACTTGATTGGAGTCCACCTATGGTAAATTCAATTGATTGGACATGATTTTGAAAAGCACACACCTGTCAATATAAGGTCCCACAGTTGACAGTGCATGTCAGAACAAAAACCAAGCCATGAGGTCGAAGGAATTGTCCATAGCTCCGAGACAGGATTTTGTTAAGGCACAGATCTGGGGAAGGGTACCAAAAAAGTTCTGCAGCATTGTGGGTCCCTATGAACACATTGGTCTCCATCATTCTTAAATGGAAGACGTTTGGAACCACCAAGACTCTTCCTAGAGTTGGCCGCCCGGCAGAACTGAGCAATCGGGGGAGAAGTGCCTTGGTCAGGGAGGTGACCAAGAACCCGACTGTCACTCTGACAGGGCTCCAGAGTTCCTCTGAGGAGATGGAAGAACCTTCCAGAATGACAACTATCTCTGCAGCACTCCACCAATCAGGCCTTTATGGTAGAGTGGCTAGATGGAAGCCACTCCTCAGTAAAAGGTACATGGCAGCCCGCTTGGTGTTTGCCAAACGACACCCTTACGGTGAAGCATGGTGGTGGCAGCATCATGCTGTGGGGATGTTATTCAGCAGCAGAGACTGGGAGACTAGTCAGGATCGAGGGAAAGATGAATAGAACAAAGTACAGCGAGATCCTTGATCAAAACCTGCTCCAGAGCACTCATGACCACAGACTGGGGCGAAGGTTCACCTTCCAATAGGACAATGACCCTAAGCACACAGCCAAGACAACGCAGCGGTGGCTTCGGGACAAGTCTTTGAATGTCCTTGAGTGGCCCAGCCAGAGCCCGGACTTGAACCCGATCTCTGGAGAGACCTGAAAATAGCTGTGCAGAGACGCTCCCCATCCAACCTGACAGAGCTTGAGAGGATCTGCAGAGAAGATTGGGAGAAACTCCCCAAATACAGGTGTGCCAAGCTTGTAGCGCCATACCCATGAAGATTCATGGCTGTAATCGATGCCAAAGGTGCTTCAACAAATACTGAGTAAAGGGTCTGAATACTTATGTAAATGTGATATTTCAGATTTTATTTTTAAGACATTTGCAAACATTTCTAAAAACCTGTTTTTGCTTTGTCATTATGGTGTATTGTTTGTAGATTGAAGAGGTAAAAATGAACGTAATTCATTTTAGAATAAGGCTGTAACGTAACAAAATGTAGAAATATCAACGGGGTCTGAATACTTTCCGAATGCATTGTATATATAGCCCTGCGCCCCAATGGCTGTATAGCAGTGGTCCACAGCAGGAACACTCTCTCACATGCTCCACTGAGAAGAGACACCAGTGGGCCTGCCAATGTACACTCCCAGGCCAAGGGGTTCAGAGCGGAGGAGGGATGATGGTGTGGGGTGATGGGGGGTTGATCGGTCACACACACACACACACACTTACTCACACTCATGGATGCACATATGCCACCCATGCACACACACACGCACACTCACACACATACACACACACACCTAATCTATGTATCCACGATGTGACATGGCACTCAGTGAGGGTTGTTGTGGTTCAGAACATCAGCTGGCAGTCACACCGCTGGCCTGCTGTTCCCTGATAACAGAGAGCTGGGATATGGCATGAGTAGAAAGAGAGAAGGAGAACACACACATTCTCATACTCTCATGTTTCTCGCAAACATTGAACACAAATAAACACTCTACACAAATACGGTACATATTCACACATACAGCACATACAAACACTACCACAGAAATACACATTAAGAACACCCGATCTTTCCATGACATAGACTGACCAGGTGAATCCAGGTGAAAGCTATGATCCCTTGTTGATGTCACTTGTTAAATCCACTTCAATCAGTGTAGATGAAGGGGAGGAGACAGGTTAAAGAAGGATTTCTAAGTCTTGAGACAATTAACACATGAATTGTGTATGTGTGCCATTCAGAGGGTGAATGGGCAAAACAAAAGATTTAAGTGCCTTTGAATGGGGTATGGTAGTAGGTGCCATGCGCACCGGTTTGTGTTTAAAACAGTAACACTGCTGGGCTT
Source organism: Salvelinus namaycush (assembly GCF_016432855.1). Lineage (NCBI taxonomy): Eukaryota > Metazoa > Chordata > Actinopteri > Salmoniformes > Salmonidae > Salvelinus > Salvelinus namaycush. The sequence goes on from NC_052332.1 coordinate 16,234,609, forward strand.
TTCACACTCAACAGTTTCCCGTGTGTATCAAGAATGGTCCACTACTCAAAGGACATCTAACTGTGTGAAGCATTGGAATCAACATTGGCCAGCATCTCTGTGAAATGCTTTCGACACGTTGTATTGAGGCTGTGCAATTCAATATTAGGAAGGTGTTCTTAATATGTTGTACTCTCAGTGTACAGTGCACACAAACAAAAAACACACTCAAACATTCTGTAAAACAACCCACAAAAAACAACTTAATTCACACATAGAATGATGTACACATACACTAAACTAACTGCTGCTCAAAACACTGCAATCAATTCAAACTGCAAAGCAGCCTAGAGTAAAGCCCTCAAGGTGAAGGGTTGGCCCCCAGTCTGTTAGTCCTTGTATACACAACCTCCGTTCAGCAGTTCACTCGTGCTGCCCTGGACTTAATCATGCATCCCCTCTTTCTCCTCCACCAAAAAACCTACTTGACTATTCCCCTTTGGACAATGTCCAGCCTTCTCCTTCTTTCCTTCAGGCCTGCTTTCTTTCTTTCCCTCGTTCCATTAAAGCAGGTCTGGGTTTGTGTGAACCCTTTAGACCCAGTTTCCTGACGTTGTGTAGTCTGTTGGGGAGAGGGGGGACCGAGGAGGAGAGGAGAATGGGGGGAACAGGATAGGACAAAAAGCATAGTACAAGGCTTCTCTGTGTTCTCTCCTGGGGGCATGGAAGCAACAATGGGTCTTGGTGAAAATGGACAAAAAAGTGGAAAAAAATAAAAACAGGCCTAATGGAGGACATAGGAGGTTTTCCGGGACAGAGGTTAAACATAAAGCTATCCTCGATGAGTGAATATCCTCAAATGCAACCCAATATCAAAGTTTGAGTCCATTGTTGGATGAGGTAAAGACAGGAGAAAGTTGAAGTGTAAGTTCGTTACAACAAAGGCAAGTTTCAACTTTCCTTTCAACATGGCCGACTTTCGGACTTGTTCCTTTGTTTAATGCGAGTGCTTTGACATCACTGGCTTGATAGCACATTCCTGGCGCACATTGTTAAATTGTAATTTCTTTAATATCCTTAATGACATAATGTTTAAGTGTCCAGGGTTAGTGCTCTGTCCTTGTGCCTGGCACCGCTTCCTAGACCGACATTCTAAAACAAAGTTGGTTCAGACAGAGCTGTATGTAACTGTTACAGGGTGAATTTTTCCTATTGTGTTCCGTGTGTAACTGTAGATTTTCTCCTCCTAAGACATTCCATTGTTAGTCAGAAAGTCCCTTCAGATGTCACTCAACACCCACTGGAGAAGAGGAAAGGGCAAGAAAGATGGAGATATTGTCAGTGTCTCATGGGCACACAAATTGATACATACACGCATTGATACAAACACACACACACACACACGTTGATACACAAATGCACACACACACACACATACACATTCAGAAAAGTCCAATACAGTCTCACACAATCCACCAGTGTGTGTGTGTCGTTGATGATGAACTCAATGAACCACAGACAGGAAACACAACAACAAGCCACTCCTCACTCTAAGTGAAGAAAAGAATCAATAGGATGCTATCATGTACAATAAGTACAGCCCCATACCATTTGTTTGTGTGTGTGTTTGTGTGTGTGTGTGCATGCCTGCTTGTGTGTGTATGGGGGTGTGTGCGTGTATTATTTTTAATCTGACCCCCCCTCAGTCTCATCCTGCTGTTATTCAGCACTTTTTTAATTTGATTTATTTCACCTTTATTTAACCAGGTAGGCCAGTTGAGAACAAGTTCTCATTTACAACTGCGACCTGGCCAAGATAAAGCAAAGCAGTACGACACAAACAACAACACAGAGTTACACATGGAATAAACAAACGTACTGTAATGGGTGTCTAGTTCTTCCTCCTCCTCGGACGAGGAGAGGAGAGAAGGATCGGAGGACCAAAATGCAGCGGGTTGTGAATACATAATGAATTTATTGAAAGACGAAGACGAACACGAAAAACACTTGGAAAATTACAAAACAACAAAACGACGTAGACTGACCTAAAACATGAGAACTACATATAACATGAAGAACGCACGAACAGGTACAGACTACAACTAACGAACGAACAAACAAACCGAAACAGTCCCGTGTGGTGCAACCTACACAGACACGGAAGACAATCACCCACAAACAAACAGTGTGAACAGCCAACCTATATATGGTTCTCAATCAGAGGAAAACGTCAAACACCTGTCTCTGATTGAGAACCATATAAGGCTAATTACAAGTGACCTAAACATAGAAACACAAAACATAGAATGCCCACCCCAACTCACGCCCTGACCAACTAAACACATACAAAAATAACATAAAACAGGTCAGGAACGTGACACGTACAGTCAATAGCAAAATAGGAAAAAATCTATATACAGTGTGTGCAAATGAGGTAAGATTAGGGAGGTAAGGCAATAAATAGGCCATAGTGGCGAAGTAATTACAATTTAGCAATTAAACACTGGAGTGATAGATGTGCAGAAGATGAATGTGCAAGTAGAGATACTGGGGTGCAAAGGACAAAAAATAAATAAATAAATAACAATATGGGAATGAGGTAGTTGAATGGGATATTTACAGATGGGCTATGTACAGGTGCAGTGATCTGTGAGCTGCTCTGACAGCTGATGCTTAAAGTTAGTGAGGGAGATATGAGTCTCCAGCTTCTGTGATTTTTGCAATTCGTTCCAGTCATTGGCAGCAGAGAACTGGAAGGAAAGGCAGCCAAAGTAGGAATAGGCTTTGGGGGCGACCAGTGAAATATACCTGCTGGAGCGCTTGCTATGGGTGGGTGCTGCTATGGTGACCAGTGAGCTGAGATAAGGCGGGGCTTTACCTAGCAAAGACTTATAGATGACCTGGAGCCAGTGGGTTTGGCGACGAATATGAAGCGAGGGCCAGCCAACAAGAGCATACAGGTCGCAGTGGTGGGTGGTATATGGGGCTTTGGTGACAAAACGGATGGCGCTGTGATAGACTGTATACAATTTGCTGAGTAGAGTGTTGGAGGCTATTTTATAAATGATATTGCCGAAGTCAAGGATCGGTAGGATAGTCAGTTTTACGAGAGTAAGTTTGGCAGCATGAGTGAAGGATGCTTTGTTGCGAAATAGGAAGTCGATTCTAGATTTAATTTTGGATTGGAGATGCTAAATGTGAGTCTGGAAGGAGAGTTTACAGTTTAACCAGACACTTAGGTATTTGTAATTGTTCACATATTCCCTAGTCAGAACCGTCCAGAGTAGTGATGTTGGATGGGTGGGCAGATGCGGGCAGCGATCGGTTGAAGAGCATGCATTTAGTTTTACTTGCAATATAGCTGCACAGTATTGTCTTTTATCGATGGCGGTTATGATATCGTTTAGGACCTTGAGCGTGGCTGAGGTGCACCCATGACCAGCTCAGAAACCAGATTGCATAGCGGAGAAGGTACGGTGCGATTCGAAATGGTCGGTGATCTGTTTGTGAACTTGCCTTTCGAAGACCTTAGAAAGGCAGGGTAGGATAGATATAGGTCTATAACAGTTTGGGTCTAGAGTGTCTCCCCCTTTGAAGAGGGGGATGCAGGAGATGGCTTCTTCCTATCTGAGTAAGAACTTCCTGTGGTGTATAGGATGTTGTGAAACAATGTGGCTTGCTTCACATAGACCAACCAGGCTTCCTTAGACTCCAAAAAGCCACGCGGGTCATCTGCCTCAACATTATCGACGTTCCCAAACGGCTTTTCCAACCACTGATCAGCCTTGGTACGTATTTTCAGCCACAGCTTTGGCATGCCTTCCAGTCCCCAAGCTGCATCACACCCTTTTCCGTAAGGATGAAATTCCTGAAGGATTCTTAAAGGAAAAACATTTTTGATGGCGATGCGTCCATCTGACTATTATTAGCTATAGGAATTCTTCTCCATTCCCAGACTGCCTGTCAAAGGTAGCAGTGAGACCTTCATTACAGCCAGTGCAGCTATGATGAGAAATGCCTTTGACAGTGAAGTGAGAGGGAAAAGAGAGGGAAGGGGGGAGACAAGGGAGATGGAAGGGGAGACCTGAAGACCTGACCCCAAAACTAATCTCTGTTAACCTGAGGGGAATCGCAGAGGTGAGGTTCAGCTGTCAGTGAAACAAGGCAGTTTGTGAAAAGCTGTACCAGGAAAAGAGGGAAGAGGGGGACAGGGGAGGAATGGTGTAAACAGGGAGATATAGAGAGAGAGCAGCTGGGGAATGATGCGGGTCAGACATGCGCCCATACCTGGGTCACGGCGGGTCATCCTCCACCTCTCAGCAGAGGTAAACAACACCCAGATCCTGTTCTGTGGAGGCTGTGTGCGAGTTAGATCCCTACCCAATATATCACAACACCTAGCTCTTCATAAGATAACACTGGGACTATTTTGAAATCCGTTTCCCCATAAGGTAACAAAGTGCATGTACACATGATTTACTATGATATATCACAAATGAGCTGAACACCACCTAGCACGTCACAAAACAACACTATTGCTTTATAGCAGGCTTATAGGTTACATATTATAACCATGTAACCATATTGTAGTTGTATTTCCTACACATTATGTAATAGTAATGCATTTTAATCATAGAGTATTTTTCATTTACATAATCTCAAAGCTTTTATATGTTTCAAATACAGCATTATCTTGCTCTCCATAGAAGAAACAAATTAAGTAGAGTAGCACTGAGCCCAAGTGAAAGGTATCTAAACTGAGCAGTAAATTGCTCTGTCTTTATCATCAGCACACAGTAGTTACTCTGTCTACTTTGCTGCCTAAGCCAGAGAAGATATCACTAAAATGGCAGGGCAGAAGAATAGACTGTGTCACGTTGGTAACAAAGAGTCAGGAGACAGGCACAGGAATGTATAATAGGGGTTTTATTCAGCCCAAATTACGGCGTGCCGTGTAAAGGCACGGGGATGAAGACCAAACAAACATGTAACAAAAACACAGGGTCGAAACCCAAACAAAAGAGAGAGGAGTACCTTGAATAAATAACAGAAGCGCACGATAATTATCACACGGGACGAGACCCGTAATCATCTGCGCAATCCACAAGGGCACGACAGCCCAAAACACACAGCACAGGTACTCACACGCACAACAGACATAGTAATAATAATGGACAGCACCATGGTGAACAAAGGGCACATATATACAAATACAATCAGTGGGAATAGGGGCCAGGTGTGCGCAATGAAAGTTCCAGAGGGATCCGTGACAGACTGGCAGAGAAAAGGCAGAACAGTCTAAATTCCCAGGCTAGAGCATGCCCTCAACTCAACTCCAACCAAAAGTTAGTTTGTTACTATATTCATTGAGTACTGTGAAGCAAGTGCAGATACCAAAGTGAAAAATGCAAGCTGCTGGAAGGCAAATACTCTGTAAATATTATTTATGGCTATATCAAAGTGTTGCGACTTAAGTGACCTTTAATGAAGACCAATCCAAGACGAATGCAGACACAAACATCATCTTTAGCAACGATTTGGCTTCAAAGTTTGTTTTCGCTTGCTGTGTAAAATACCTCATCAGGAGCTACAGTACCATGAGAAGCTAAACGCTTTTGGATGATAACCAGAAATCCCTGATGTCATTATTTAGAATGTCATGTTTCTTCAAGCTCTTAACAATGCGAAGCCTGTTGGTTTTGGTATAATACAACCGTGACAACCGTCCTCATACTGCAGTGTTCAGTATTTGGCAGCTTCTCCAAACCTTCTAAAATATTGTCCTAATATGATCCTTATTTAAACATTGGTATTCCTGAAATTAGATTTCTAAAATAAAATAAGGGCTGAATAATGTGCTTATTTTTGGGTCTGGGTAAGTGACTTGACGTGAACCAGTAGCATACAGCGAGTGAACCGTTTCATAACATTATCCTTCCCTAGAACAGACAAAAAAACAAACAGGTGTTGTCACCATTGGCCTCCATGCTAAATATGGAGACATGAACGCGGGTAAATTATGGTCATATTATGTTCAGATGAGTTATGAAACTGGGACGACGTAATGCACTCCATGAGGTAGTTAGAGTCATGAACATGGACAGGCCAGGTAAGAGGTAAAAGGATAGAGAAGGGATAAAAAGAGTTGACATGGAGAATATGACATGGATTTTGTACTGTGCAGTATACAGATTACTACTTGTCAATGTCTGGCCATCAATACGATCTATTGGCTGTAATAACTGCACTTTCTGTTGTTGTTCAAGGTGCTGTAGGACATGCTCCAAATGGCACTCTATTCCTTATATAGTCCTATAGAGCCATATGGGTCCTGGTCAAAAGTAGTGCACCAAATAGGGAATATGGTGCTACAGTATTTGGGACGTAGCTGTGTTCTCTCTGTGGGATCAGTGTGCTACACACAGAGGGGGATGAAGACCCCTCAACTGGCTGTCTAACACACCCCAAACACCACACCAGGAGTCAGGGTGACATAGGGATGGAATTAGCTGGCATCCACTCAGGAAGGGAAAAGGGTTACAGAACAGGCACTAATGAAGGAGATGATGAAGGGAGAGAGAGAACGAGTGACACGGTGGGCAGTGGAGGGGGGGACAGAGGTATGATAGAGAGAGAGAGATTGACAATGACAGAGAGAGGGAGAGGGAGAAAAAAGAGGAAGGGAGAGATAGCAATGAACATTTGAGAAAATAAGCAATAAACCATTATCACCTTTCACCTCCAGCCCCAACTAACCTTACAACTTTGGGTAAAACTTGAAACTTGAAACTAGACTGCATGGAAGTGTGTGTCGAGTGTGCCTGAGTTAGTGTGTGTTTATCAACAAGTGAACGGCTTGTTCACTGACACAGTGAGTGTGTCCCATCCCTCTCTACACAATACTTGCCAAAGCACTGCTATGGCAACCGGTGCCATTAATGCACCGAAAAGGCAGTATCAACCTACACACACACATACACACAATCACACTGCATGAAGAGTGAAGAAAGGGGCCTGCTGGATTTTCTCCTCACAGCAGCCAGACGTCAAGGGATACTGTGTTGTGGACATTTTGTTGTGGTCACCACACACACTCGTATGCCAACCTACGCCTGTGTACTACACACTTTGAGGGAAGTGAGGTAAATAGTGACAAGAGGTTTGTCGGGAAGAGAGGAGCTGGACGGAGAAGCTACATCCCTCCCTCACTTGGCAATGGCAGTCCTGTCAACATTTCAATTCTCATCTGAATTTTGGCCCTGGGTTACTGTTAAGTTGAGTACATTATGTGCATAGAGATTTCAAAAAGCTCTATGCACATAAAACATGATTGGGATGAGGTCTGAGTGCACTGCCCATCTCTCCCTGCCAGTCTCTCTGCTCTCAAGCCCTTTATAAGGCCTTAGAAGCAAATCCCCACACACCAATGTTCCTCTACACTGTTCCTGAATCAGTGCCAAGCGACATTTTGCTCTAAATTGGTAAAGATACACTGTTCCCACAGCCCATTCCCACTGTCTCACAATGCAGCTGCTAAGACCACAGCATGCCAAAGCATTGGAGAAATCCAGCCAGGTCACCCGTGAAACAAGTCAGTAACACGGCCATCCATGTCTGAGGACGTCGGGAGATGATGTGGAAACTGGCCACTAAGGGGCAATAACAAGCGCTGTTACCTTCAAGTTGGTTTCAGTTTTGCTGGGTTGTTGTGGACGGGGATGGCGGATAGGCGGAAGCATCTGCCTATGGTGCAAAACTTTGCATGTTTGAATCCAGCAATAAAAATAACAAACAGATATGTGATGGGTGTATCCCAAACCTTAACCATTTGGAGTTAATGCCTCGTCATTAAGATTTTGGAGTTACTGTAATGCCTAAACTTAACCCTAACCATAACAATTCTGAGTTAATGCCTTAACTTATCCTTGAACACTTTCTAAATTTGACGCTTGGAACAACTTTGAATTTGAAGTTTGAGAAACACAAATGTCTAATTCTGACGTGAGACTGTGAGAGCTTGTTGGAGGAATCAGTCACATAATCAATGCTACAAAAGAAACAATAGGATTCTCTTCATTAGCTGGGGATAACCAAGCCACTGTGGCAAGGATTTAAGAAAACATGTCAGAATAAGTCCCCTGTATAGGTCTGTAGGGCCTGAGGGGCTGAAGGACTGAGCTCCTGTAGAGCCCTATAGAGCGAGAGGGAGCTAATGCAGGGGTGACCTTGATGTTAAGGTCGAGAGGGTTGGTTAGTGGGATGTGTACTGGTCCACACGGTAGCACCGCAACCTGGTGAGGATTGGAGTTGGAACCTCTGGACAGACCACCTGGCTTCATTCTGCAGACTAATGGGCGTAGGCATTCAGAATGGCGGTTTACAATGGCTACTTCCCAAGGTAATAAGATGCCATTTGGGACGAAGTCCATAACCTGGTAGCCTAATACTGATTCCCAAGTTGACCTTCAGCTCCAAGGTACTAGATCTTAAAGGATTATATTATAGGACAGGTACAGTTGAAGTCGGAAGTTTACATACATTTAGGTTGGAGTCATTAAAACTACTTTTTCAACCATTCCACAAATGTCTACTTAATGCATGACACAAGTGATTTTTCCAACAATTGTTTACAGTCAGATTATTTCACTTATAATTCACTGTATCACAATTCCAGTGGGTCAGAAGTTCACATACACTATGTTGACCATGCCTTTAAACAGCTTGGAAAATTCCAGAAAATTGTCATGGCTTTAGAAGCTTCTGTGAGGCTAATTGACATCATTTGAGTCAATTGCAGGTGTACCTGTGGATGTATTTCAAGGCCTACCTTCAAACTCAGTGCCTCTTTGCTTGACATTATGGGAAAATCAAAAGCAATCAGCCAAGACCTCAGAAAAAAAATTGTAGACCTCCACAAGTTTGGTTCATCCTGAAGGTACCACATTCATCTGTACAAACAATAGTACGCAAGTATAAACACCATGGGACCACGCAGCCGTCATACCGCTCAGGAAGGAGACGCGTTCTGTCTCCTAGAGATGAACATACTTTGGTGCAAAAAGTGCAAATCAGTCCCAGAACAACAGCAAAGGACCTTGTGAAAATGCTGGAGGAAACAGGTAAAAAAGTATCTATATCCACAGTAAAACGAGTCCTATATCGACATAACCTGAAAGGCCGCTCAGCAAGGAAGAAGCCACTTCTCCAAAACCGCCATAAAAATGCCAGACCACGGTTTGCAACTGCACATGGGGACAAAGATCATACTATTTGGAGAAATGTCCTCTGGTCTGATGAAACAAAAATAGAACTGTTTGGCTTGCAAGCCAATGAACACCATCCCAACCGTGAAACAAGGGGATGGCAGCATCATGTTGTGGGGGTGCTTTGCTGCAGGAGGGACTGGTGCACTTCACAAAATAGATGGCATCATGAGAGAGGAAAATGATGTGGATATATTGAAGCAAAATCTCAAGACATCAGTCAGGAAGTTAAAGCTTTGCTGCAAATGGGTCTTCCAAATGGACAATGACCCCAAGGATACTTCCAAAGTTGTGGCAAAATGGCTTAAGGGCAACAAAGTCAAGGTATTGGAGTGGCCATCACAAAGCCCTGACCTCAATCCTGTAGAACATTTGTGGGCAGAACTGAAAAAGCATGTGCGAGCAAGGAGGCCTTCAAACCTGACTCAGTTACACCAGCTCTGTCAGGAGGGATGGGCCAAAATTCACCCAACTTATTGTGGGAAGCTTGTGGAAGTCTACCCGAAATGTTTGACCCAAGTTAAACAATTTAAAGGCAATGCTACCAAATGCTAATTGAGTGTATGTAAACTTCTGACCCACTGGGAATGTGATGAAAGAAATAAGCTGAAATAAATCATTCTCTCTACTATTATTCTGACATTTCACATTGTTAAAATAAAGCGGTGATCCTAACTGACCTAAGACAGGGAATTTTAGGATTAAATGTCAGGAATTGTGAAAAACTGAGTTTAAATATATGTAAATGTTTGTAAATGTATGTAACTTCCAACTTCAACTGTATATCTCCTCCTGAGTGGTTCCTCTCAAGGTTTCTTCCTTCCAGGGAGTAATTACCTTGCAACTATGCTACTTCTTGCTCTTTGGGGGTTTAGGGAGGGTAATCAAAATAATTATAAAGTCTAGTGTACACGTGTACAGTACTTGCCACTGGAAGATCTCGGATCACATTTCTAAATACAGTGCATTCGGAAAGTATTCAGACCCCTTGACTTTTTCCACATTTTGTAACGTTACAGCCATTTCTAAAATGTTAAATAAAAATAAATCAATCTACACACAATACCCCACAAAGACAGAGAGAAAACAGGTTTTTAGAAATGTTTTCACATTTATATAAAAATAAAATAAAAAAACATAAATACCCGATTTACATAAGTATTCAGACCCTTAGCTATGAGACTCGAAATTGAGCTCAGGTGCATCCTGTTTGCATTGATCATCCTTGAGATATTTCTACAACTTGATTAGAGTCCACCTGTGGTAAATTCAATTGATTGGACATGATTTGAAAAGACACACACCTGTCGATATGAGGTCCAACAGTTGACAGTGCATGTCAGAGCAAAAACCAAGAATTATCTGTAGAGCTCCGAGACAGGATTTGGTCAAGACACAGATCTGGGGCAGGGTACCCCTGAGTAATCAGGGGAGAAGGGCCTTGGTCAGGGAGGTGACGAAGAACCCGATGGTCACTCTGACATAGCTCCAGAGTTCCTCTGTGGAGATGGGAGAACCTCAAATACAGGTGTGCCAAGCTTGTAGCGTCATACCCAAGAAGACTTGAGGCTGTAATCGCTGCCAAAAGTGCTTCAACAAAGTACTGAGTAAAAGATCTGAATACTTACGTACGTAAGTGTGACATTTTCATTTAACACTTAGAATAAATTAGCAAAAACTTCTAAAAACCTGTTTTTGCTTTGTCGTTATGGGGTATTGTGCGTAGATTGATGAGAGGGGGGAAATTATTTAATGAATTTTCGAATAAGGCTGTAATGTAACAAAATGTGGAAAAAGTCATGTGGTCTGAATACTTTCCAGATGCACTGTATGTAGTGCCTACAGAATTGATCTAAATTGCTAATGTAAATCTAAGCATTCAGAAGACTAATTCATATAATGTTAATATTAAAGATTAAGGCTGTGAATAAATGTCTCCTTAAGAGTTTGAATAGTTTCTTTGACATTGAGCTGTTCAACAAAGGGAGTCTCCGATTAGATTAGAGAACAGCCAGCTGGCTGGGTGGAGGCCAACACTGTAGTGGCTGTAGCTGGTGACCTGTCATTCCTCACATATCCCTCCCTCTCTCCTCTCCACTTGATTCTCTCCCTATCTCCCTCTCTCCTCTCCACTTGATTCTCTCCCTCTCTCCTCTCCACTTGATTCTCTCCCTCTCTCTCTCCCTCTCTCTCTCTCTCTCTCTCTCTCTCTCCACTTGATTCTCCCTCTCCCTCTCTCTCTCTCCACTTGAATCTCCCTCTCCCCCTCTCCTCTCCACTTGATTCTCCCTCTCTCTCTCTCCACTAGATTCTCTCTCTCTCCCTCTCTCTCTCTCTCTCTCTCTCTCTCTCTCTCTCCACTTGATACTCACTCACTCATTCAATCAGTCACTCACTCAATCACTCACTCTCTCCTCTCCACTTGGTTCTCTCACCCTCTTTCTCTCTGTTGTTTCCACTTGGTTACAAACACACACATAAACATTTCTGCAAGTGCTGGCCAAATGCATTATTGCATTACAGAGCTGTAATATTTGGCACCTTCGCAGTCGTGAAGAACAGTAAATAATGAAAACAGTTTGTCAGTGTGCAGGGCCAATGTCTACCATTTCCAAATGAAATGGCATATAAAAAGTTAAACAAAAGCACACAGAGTCCTCTAGTTTAACTATGGCCTGTATTATCTCTTGGAAAACCGAGCAGTAAAACAATAAAGCAGGGAGGTTTTGACAGACAGCCAACGTTACAGAGAAAGGCCTCCACATCAGAACATTCTGACACTCCTTCATAAGCCCATGACAACCTCATTCTGATCGCTCTTCTAAGAAGACCCGCTATTGTAGTCACCCTGCGAGCCTGCTCTTCCCCTCTCATGTCAGAGCCAAAATGTCTTCCACTCTTCCTGCCTGTCAAGCGGCATCCCCTTGGAGAATGCATATATTTAGCTAGCATTCTCCCAGATCTAAATGTGTCCATCCTCAAGTCTCACAGTATATTTACCCCAGCACACTGAAGTGCATTTGGATCATGCTTTATCCATTACATCTATCTTTATCTGGGTTGGCATTCATGCCATGTAGAGCACCACACAAGCATCCATTAAGTTGTCTTTATAACCTAGCATCATGCGCTAACCTTGGAGAATAATGCAGCAGGTTTGAAGAGTAAATATGTCACAGGCCAATACTCATCCCTACCAAATCCACTTAGATAAAGCTAATGCAGGACAAATGTACTAACACTTAGCTGAACAGGGTGAGGTGGGGAACATGGAACTGTGTTATCAGGCCACATACCTTCTGGAATTGCGTTTCTAGACCACTCAGGAATGGGTATAAATACAGAGAGGTGGCCATTGTGACTGTGGGCGAGTACAAAATGGCTCCCTATTCCCTACGCTGTACACTACTTTTGGCCAAAGCTTCATAGGATGGAATTCAAACCATCGTTTATGAACAACATTGCACTGCATTGGACTTTTGGAACATTTGTCTCAGAGGTGTAACCACGGCAATAGCCATCAAAACACAAGGCCTACTTCATCATTAATGTGTCTTCTACCTTGACTTATGCTCCATTCTCAACAGTACACCTGATTCTTTCCCCGAAAGCTGAATTCCTCCACAACCCCATTCTTCACATCCATCAGCTCTAATCCTAGCAGGACTTGCCAACTGGTCATCAAAACGGAGAGAGTTAGAGAGAGAAGCCAAAATGGGAGATTAACACTCAAGACCCAGACAACAAAAAGACCCTTGATCCTTCATTTTTCCAACAACTGACGAGGGTTTCTTCCCCTAAGAAAATGTGGCTACCCAGGGTTATGTAAGCTATGCCAGTGCCTTAGTTTACTCTATGACAGAGTGATACAGGATATGGACAATAAAGGCTTATCCTTTCCACGTTAATGCCTCTTTACACACACACACACACACACACACACACACACACACACACACACACACACACACACACACACACACACACACACACACACACACACACACACACACACACACACACACACACACACACTTACAATCATATCCTCCCTTTCGTCTTCTTCCCAAAACCTCCCTGATGATGATGTTGGAGCTGGACAAACAATGGCACATGTATCATGAGCATCAAGTTTGGATAAAAGGACAGTGAGTTCATATATGCTGTTCTAAACCCATTAGTAATGGTCACGGGGAAGAAGTGGTGAAAACCTTACTCGGGATGATTGGGTACAAACCTCACAAAACCCACTGAGAAAGTCTCCTGCTATAGGCCTACCTCATGTATTGTACTTGTAATGTCAATAAAACATGTGATTCAATTACTATATAAACGCCAGTCAAGACAAGATGAACTGTAAAATACGATACATCAAAAGCCATTTTAAAAACCCACATGTGCTCCAGTCAGGTATTTTTGAATGGAGACTAGAGGGGCCTTGGCGTGGGTTGAATGTCCTGTACACCCAAACCGTTTACTCCACTCTGCAAATATTTACATGTTACCCATTCAGTGTTTCACTGGACGCATCCAGCTCCAATGTTCCACATGAGACTGACCCCCGATGACCCTTTGTCCCCTCAGATTGTCGCAGACAACCAGAATACAGCCACCCGTTTGGCCAGTGGTCTGGAGTGGTACACTCAGTTGTGTCCTGTGCTAAATACTTCTGTAACCGCAGCTGTGTTCTCTGAAACAAAGAGAAACACTGATACTGTAGACCACGTAGCATCGTTACATATGTTTAGGAGCTAGCTAAGATAACAGAAACAGCTAAGATAACAGAAACAGACAATGTCAATGTTACAGTCGTTCTGCTTCAGCCTGGAACTTTACTACCACAACACTACTCTAGGCACCCCTCACAACTCTTTGTCTATATCTCGTTTTTCAGTTGTCGTTCCCTAAACCGCTGGCAGAGCGAAAGTTATAGATTTAGCACTGTAGCTATGTTTCCATTACCTTCTCCTGTGATTTTTTTTGTCGACATTTAGAACGTTTGCAGAGAAAATAGATGCGACAATTTGCTGCTAGGGTGCATTTCCATTGAACTGTCGCGTCGATAAAATAGCTGGACGTAATGACTTCACACCTAAATATATACACATACTGTATATGTCACGCCCTGACCTTAGTTCCTTTTTTATGTCTCTATTTTGGTTAGGGCGTGAGTTGGGGTGGGCATTCTATGTTTTTGTTCTATGTTTTCTGTTTCTATGTGTTTGGCCGGGTGTGGTTCTCAATCAGAGGCAGCTGTCTATCGTTGTCTCTGATTGAGAACCATACTTAGGTAGCCTTTTCCCACCTGTGGTTTGTGGGTAGTTGTTTCCTGTTTTGTGTTGTTGCACCTTTCAGGACTGTTTAGATTTTCGTTTCTTACATTCACTTTGTTATTTTGTATTTTTGTGTTCAGTTATAATAAATTAACATGGGCACTTACCACGCTGCGTTTTGGTCTGATCTTTCCTGTTCCTCAGATGAAGAAGATCGTTACAATATATATATACTGTATGTATACGTATGCCCTGACAGCCTGTATGTATTTCCACCAATCTATTTCCCCATATGGAAAAGAGTGATGATATGCACAATTGAATACATGATTTTGGTGAATTTCCTACATAGATATGGTATGACATACATGAAACTAATTATATGAATAATATGAGTCATCTGTGAATTTTACAATACATTTGTGTGTTTTGAGAATGCTTTCCTTAAAGGTTTCCCATTGTTTTTTATAAGTCAACATATTTAAAAAACCATGACAATTACTCTAAGAAAAATACAATATTTGAATATAAATTTCCATGTATGAGTTTCCATGATTAATGCTGGGAAGCACCTCCTACTGGACAGTTGGTTTATCTACAACTATGCTCAGTGAGGCACGCATTGAGAGAAGACACCAATTGTTTCAGACACACACACTTAATACTCAGATTTATACACACATACCGACATAAAACATATACTCAAACTCTCTCACACACACGTGCACACACACACACACACACACACACACAATGAACCACACCATCATCTACCAACTCAGACTAATACGATCACATGAACAGATATACAGATTATATTTATCTTTCTCTCTCTTTTTCCCTCGAGGGCAATTACATACACTCAAATTCTATCACATACAGACATCATCTCACATACCCACCACCTAGACATGATCTTCTACAATAGGGAGTTTAATAGATGAGACGTGGAAGGATCAGAGGAGAGGAACATTAAGGAAATGCTTGAGGAAAAGTAAGAGTGGCACGTGCCAGGCCAAAATACAAGAGATTACAAAGAGAGGGAGGGAGGAGGAGAATATGAATTTAATTCAGGATGGAGGGATGGAGAAGGCTTGCACGTGTGCATCCAAAGGCTATTGTGATACTGAGTAATTTGGCAGGATCGTTGAGAGCAGGGGAGACAACATTGCTAGGGTACCTTTCATTATGGAAACAATAAAGAATACATTTCAGAGACTTTATGATTTTGAGACAATGCCAGAAACCATATGGTATCACCTTCATTTGTCAAGAGTACTTAGCCCTTTGCTATTTATCTAACCAAGCCCAGACTAGTACCAATGTGATGAGAGTGATTGTTGAGAGATCTCCTCTTACTAGCTAAATAGTTTCACTGCTGCTATCAAAGTCATTCCTCCTCCTCCTCCTCCTCCTCCTGTCCTCCTTCTATTCTCTCCTTTCCTCCCCCTGCTCCTCTTCTCCTCCTGTCCTCCTCTCTCCTCCTACCCCTTCTCCTCTCCTCTCTCCTCCTACCCCTTGTCCTCTCCTCTTCCCTCTCTCCTCCTCCTCTCCCCTTCATCTTCCTGTCCTCCACCTCTCCTCTTCCTCCTCTTTTCTCCTCTCATCCTCTTCTCCCCTCCTCCCCCTTCTACTCTCCACCTCTTACCTTCCTCCTCTTCTCCTCCTCCTTTCATCCTGCTCCTCCTCCTTGCTTATTTTTTCAGTAAGCGTCAATGACGTCAGACAGTGGTATGCAAGTGTTTTGAAATTTGTGGACAAGCATTAGGAACACCTGTTCTTTCCATGACATAGACTGACCAGATGAATCCAAGTGAAGCTATGATCCCTTATTGACATCACTTGTTAAATCCAGGTACACTGGTTTGAGTGTATCAAGAACTGCAACGCTGCTGTGCTTTTCACGCTCAACAGTTACCATTGAGTATCACGAATGGCCCACCACCCAAAGGGCATCCAGCCAACTTGACACAACTGTGGGAAGTATTGGAGTCATCCCTGTGGAACGCTTTCAACACTTTGTAATGTTCATGGCCTGACAAATTGAGGCTGTTCTGAGGGCAAAAGGGGGTGTAACTCCAGAGTAAGAAGGTGTTCCTAATGTTTTGTGCACTCAGTGTATGCAAGACCTTAGAAGCCTTAGCTTACATGTATTTTGTATGTTTGTAAAATAGATTGCTATGACAATGATCCAAGTGCTTTGAAATTCGTATGTCCCATGTATGTGAGACCTTAGAAGCCTTAGCTTACATGACTCTTGTATGTTTTATATATAATACTTGCAACATTTCTGTTATGTCTAAATGTTAACCACCCATATAAGTCAGATATTAAAATAATCTTCTATGAATCTTGTAAGTGTTTTTGATGCCATATGTATTACTTATAAAAACATATAAGAATCTTGGTATTTTATTTTATACATTTTCATATGGGTCATGTCTCAGCTAGCCGGCAAAAGCCAGCAAAAGCCAGCAAAAGCCAGCATGGATAGAATGCTACTTCAAAAATCGATATTTGCCATATTCTAATAATTCTTATGTGTCAAGGTATCACCACGGTCCGTGTCATGGTGAAACTTGCACTCCTGTATATCTGAAATAATTGGATAGTGAAACTTGCATCCAGCCAACCAGAAGAGAATGCGAAGCAATTCAGGCATTCTAGAAAGTCAGGGCAATCCTTTTGCCATGCGAAGAAACATTATATTTTAAGTTGAAAGCAGTAGGCATTTAAATTAAATGTGGAGTGGAGCTGTACAGGTCATTCGGAAAGTATTCAGACCCCTTGACTTTTCCCACATTTTCTTACATTACAGCGTTATTCTAAAATGTGTTTTTTTTAATCCTCACCAATCTACACACAAAACCCAATAATGACAAAGCAAAAACAGGATACATTTTTTTTTGCAAATGTATAATAAAAATAAATATCATATTTCCTAAAGTATTCAGACCCTTTACTAAGTACTTTGTTGAAGCACCTTTGGCAGGTCTCTCAAGAGATGTTCGATCAGGTTCAAGTCCAGGCTCTGGCTGGGCCACTCAAGGACATTCAGAGACTTTTCCAGAAGCCACTCCTGCGTTGTCTTGGCTGTGTGCTTAGCGGCGTTGTCCTGTTGGATGGTGAACCGTCGCCCCAGTCTGAGGTCCTGAGCGCTCTGGAGCAGGTTTTCATCAAGGATCTCTCTGTACTTTGCTCCGTTCATCTTTCCCTCGATCCTGACTAGTCTCCCAGTCCCTGCCGCTGAAAAACATCCCCACAGCATGGGATGTATGGTGTCAGGTTTCCTCCAGACGTGACGCTGGCATTCAGGCCAAAGAGTTCAATCTTGGTTTCATCAGACCAAAGAATCTTGTTTCTCATGGTCTGAGAGTCCTTTAGGTGCCTTTTGGCAAACTCCAAGATGGCTGGCATTTGCCTTTTACTGAAGAGTGGCTTTCATCTGGCCACTCTACCATAAAGGCCTGATTGATGGAGTGCTGCAGAGATGGTTGTCCTTCTGGAAGGTTCTCCCATCTTCACAGAGGAACTCGGTTATTGTTCACCTCCCTGACCAAGCCCTTCTGCCACGATTGCTCAGTTTGGTCGGACGGCCAGCTCTAGGAAGAATCTTGGTGGTTCCAAACTTCTTCCATTTAAGAATGATGGAGACCACAGTGTTATTGGGGACCATCAATGCTGCAAAAAAATTTGGTACCCTTCCCCAGAGCTTCCTGTGTCTCAACACAATCCTGTCTCGGAGCTCTACGGACAATTCCTTTGACCTCATGGCTGGTTTTTGTACTGTCAACTGTGGGACCTTAAATAGACAGGTGTGTGCCTTTCCAAATCATGTCCAATCAATTGAATTTACCACAGGTGGACTCCAATCAAGTTCTAGAAACATATGAAGGATGATCAATGGAAACAAGATGTACCTGAGCTAAATTTCGAGTCTCATAGCAAAGGGTCTGAATACCTATGTAAATAAAGTACTTCTGTTTTTTAATCTTTATAAATTTGCAAACATTTCTAAAAACCTGTTTTCGCTTCGTCATTATGGGGTATTGTGTGTAGACTGATGAGGATTTGTATTTTTTTTTTTAAATCCATTTTAGAATAAGGCTGTAATTTAACAAAATGTGGAAAAATTCAAGGGGTCTGAATACTTTCCAAATGCACTGTATGATAAAATCAATTGCATCGCATACCTTCAAAATGATTCAACAATCATAATTTATTTGAAAAACACAGTTTCCATCATCATTTGTCACAATAAAGAAAGTTTGACAAAATAAAAATCCACCCGTGTTGAACCAAACTGGGTCAATGGAAACCTGCATTGTGTTTGCCACGTAGTGACTTGGCTTGCTAACTGGCTGTTGGGACTGTTGTTATGCACTGTAAAGGTCAGAATAAGAGGCCTTTTCACAGCAAAGCTGTGCTCTTCTCTCACTGTGCACTCTAGCTACCAGCTGAGGAACTACACTAAAAACATGTTGCCCAGTATGATCCAAAGCCCAGATCTGGTCAGAAAGGAGGTGAGAGTTCAAGTAGTTAAAGTGTTTTGATAAAATGCAGATGGGGAAGTGTCAGCTGAAGTAACTTTTATTGGTGACAATTGCTTAACAAGGGAACTTTTCTTCCAGGACTCAAAGAGATATTTTGTAATGTGTTGTATTGATACTGGACTACTTTGAATAGTCTGTACTAACAGCAGGTAGTGACAGACCACACACACTTGACATTAAGGCAAACTACACAGAGAGGACAGAGTTATAACCTCACTGGAAAGCTCCCTGGCCTTGATACTGCAATTCAGCCATGTACTTTCTCAAGGCCAGCACTTTCATTGGAAATTGGCTTCTACTTGAATTGCTTTTCAGCTAAGTAAAACACGAAGTCTTCATCCATGAACCGAAATTCATGACCTGAAAGTGCATCGACATCAAATACAAATGTTAGTGATCAACTTTTTCTCTCATCTCCATCTGGTTCCTATTGGAGAGAACAGTGAATGGCTTAACGATGATACAAATTACATTATAGAACAGGAGCAAATGTTCCGTTCCATTCTGTTCTGTTCTGTTTTGTAGGCCTACTGTGTTTCTGCCCTGCAACATCCCTCCCTCACTCTGTCTATCCCTCTCTCCCTCTCTCTCTCTCCTTTAGACCACTCTATATCCTTTTTCTGGACTGAGGAGGAGAGAAATACAGCTCAACTCTGTGGTCTGGTCTTTGTGGTCCTCACATACTAACCAACTGAAGACGGTGCTGTTTTGACATACCATGATTATAATTGACATACCATGATTATAATACTACTGCTTCTCACAAACCCCAGAAGTATTATTGCCTCTTCAATTGATTCTGCATAAAGTCAGTTGGTCAGTTGGTCAGCAATGGTCAGTGCAACAATCTTAACATCACAGGACAAAGTGATCACACCAATGCACTCTCTCTCCTTAACTTTCCCTGACAGATCATTTGGCCAAGGCCTATTTTATATTCAGCAATTAGCTGAATTGTTTCCTATTGCGAAAAGGCTATTAGGCCTAGTATAAAAAAAACAATTCTACAAACAAATGTCCTCAGGAACAGCTGGAAGAGAGACGCTATAGTGTAACCGAAGTAAGAAATATTATCTAGATATTAGGCCATTCATTAGCTAAATAGTAGGTCTATAAATATTTACTTGTCGAAGTGAATGAAAAAAAGTGAACATATTATGAAAAAATCAGGCTGCGCTCTGCAGTTCCGGACATGCGCTCCACTATTAATCAGGCCTACATTTTTAAACCAGGAAAGTATTTTACCTAGGCTACAACAACACAGCGCAATCTGGAATGTATTATTTTTATCAAGTGAGCACCAATTTTTGTCTAGGGCTGTAAACTGCTGTGCTGTGGGTAGGCTAAATTGAATAACCACTCAAATGTCCTGTTTTGAATGCTTCATGCTAACTGTCCTGTTTTGAATGCTAACTGCATACAGCCTAGGCCTGATTATGCAACCATTTGAATCAGTTATGGGTCTATTCTAGACAGTTTACAAGGTCCAGAAATGCACATTAGCAGGCCAGTCATAGTGTATATTTTTGTCAGGATGTATCGTTGTTAATAGGCTTACCAACATAAAATATGGCCTTCTCATGCACTGTTGTTCGTGGATCATTATTCTCCCATCTCGTCCTATAATTAATGTGGCCACCAATATGCTCACACATGGCCAGCTATTCAGGCAAGCTTACCGTAAGCTCTGCCTCCTCTCCTCTCTGAGCAGCCTCTTGCACATAGAACCAAGAACGCTTCAATAGAACATGTTTTTGATTGGTTGTCGATGTTTTATCGTTGGAGGGACAGGGACATTTTTTTCTTTTGAAAGTGGTCCAAATGATAGCTCCCGTTATCATTCTCCACTCTTTTTGTAGTTATCGTTGTAGTGTGAACGCTCCTGTTCACTTGAATTAGAATAGATATATTTTTTAAATTATCGTTAGGTGTGGATTTAATTTGATAGCATTAATTCATCCTACCCTGGTGCCTTAATTACAAAACATCAATCACTTCCAGACTATTGAGTCAACTGTCTTGTTTAACAAGTGCTGAATGGATGAATGGAGGAGACGTGACAGATAGAGGTAGCAGATAGTCAGAGAGATAAAGTAGGTGAGTTTAATCATAGTGTGAATCGCATTACTAAGCTGTATGACAGTGAGGGAGTATTTACTTTAGCTTTCAGAGGGGATACTGTGCATTGTGTGATCTATTTGCAGAGAAGAAGGTCAAATTGTTCACGGGCCATTTTTAGGTGTGACGTTCATGTGCTCGGGGCTTAGCTGTGACACTAGTTCCATCTGATGATGTCCCAAGCACCCGACCATTGATGAAAGTTGTATTTATTTTGGTAACATGGGCTGCAAGGATGTTTCCAGCTGAGAGTGGGCCTGCCTTTGTGTGTGTGTGTGTGTGTGTGTGTGTGTGTGTGTGTGCGTGCGTGCGTGCGTGCGTGCGTGCGTGCGTGCGTGCGTGTGTGTGTGTGTGTGTGTGGTACAGACCACCATGTTTGTACATGTTTACAGTGCATAACAGAAAGTGCAAATTTATTAAACATAAAAAATAGAAATACCTTATTTACATAAGTATTCAGACCCTTTGCTATGAGACTCGAAATTGAGATCAGGTGTATCCATTTTCCATAGATCATCCTTGAGATGTTTCTAAACTTGATTGGAGTCCAACTGAGGTAAATTAAATTGATTGGACATGATTTGGAAAGGCACACACCTGTCTATATAAGGTCTCACAGTTGACAGTGTATGTCAGAGCAAAAACCAAGCCATGAGGTTGAAGGAATTGTCCATAGAGTTCTGAGACAGGATTGTGTCGAGAAACAGATCTGGGGAAGGGTACCAACAAATGTCTGCAGCATTGAAGGTCCCAAAGAACACAGTGGTCTCCATCATTCTTAAATGGAAGATGTTTGGAACCACCAAGACTTTTCCTAGAGCTGGCCGCCTGGCAGAACTGAGCAACCGGGGGAGAAGGGACTTAGTCAGGGAGGTGACCAAGAATCTGATGGGCACTCTAACCGAGCTCCAGAGTTCCTCTGTAGAGATGGGAGAACCTTCCAGAAGGACAACCATCTATGCAGCACTCCACCAATCAGGCCTTTATGGTAGAGTCGCCAGACGGAAGGCACATGACAGCCCGCTTGAAGTTTGCCAAAAGGCAGCTAAAGGACTCTCAGACCACGAGAAACAAGATTCTCATGTCAGATGAAACCAAGAACTCCTTGGCCTGAATGCCAAGTGTCACATCTGGAAGAAACCTGGCATCCCTACGGTGAAGCATAGTGGTTGACAGCATCGTGCTGTGGGGATGTTTTTCAGCAGCAGGGACTGGGAGACTAGTCAAGATTGAGGGAAAGATGAACGGAGCAAAGTACAGCGAGATCCTTGATCAAAACCTGCTCCAGATCACTCTGAGCACTCAGACTGGGGCGAAGGTTAAACTTCTAACAGAACAACAACCGTAAGCACACAGCAAAAACAACGCAGGAGTGGCTTCAGGACAAGTCTCTGAATGTCCTTGAGTGGCCCAGCCAGAGCCCAGACTTGAACCCGATCGAACATCTCTGGATGTCTAAATGTCTAAAAACCTGTTTTTGCTTTGCCATTATGGGATATTGTGTATAGAGTTATGAAATAATCAATTTTAGAATAAGGCTGTAACCGACATGGGTGGGCAATTCCAGTCTGCAGGGAACTGATTGGTGTCACAGTTTTGCCCCAGCCCCAGCTAACACACCTGACTCCAATAATCACCTAATCATGATCTTCAGTTTAGAATGCAATTTGATCAGCTGTGTTTGCTAGGGATGGAGGAAAAGTGTGACACCAATCAGGCCCCTAAGGGCTGGAGTTGCCCACCCCTTCGTGTAACGTAACAAAAAAAGTCAAGGGGTCTGAATACTTTCCGAATGCAATGTATGTTTCTGTGCATCCTCGTGTGTGGTTCTACAGAAAAATGTAAACTCTCTCAGTAAACACAATAAAATTCTGTTTTCCACAGCTTGTTAAGATTGAATGTGTTTATGTAGCGATTTCAAACAGAGATCCAACTCCCATCAATTTAATGGCTTGACCTTGTAAACTCAGATTACCCCAGCACCTGTGTCGCCTGGAATGCTCTCTATGCACTTTTCTAAACACTCATTCCAAGTGTAACCCTCTGAAAATAACCTGCAGCTCTGAGTCAGACAGGGACTGTATATGAGTGTGATGTATCTTTGTTGAGGGCTAGGCTATATCCTGGGCTGGGTTCTGTGTGTAATAGGGTGTAGTGGCAGATCATTCAATTTAATAGAATTTGTTAATACACAAATTGCATAGTCAATGTTACGAACTGCATGTGAGGTACACATTTCTAAGAAATATTCCAGCACTACAAGTGAAGTAGACAAGGAGTTCAGGCACATGTGTGACGCGTGGAAAAAAAGAAGCCATTGTGATTTTGTCATCACATTGAGATTGAGTCCAGCTCACTCTTGGTGGGTGCCAATCTCTCTAACTATCTTTCTCTTTCTCTCTGTCCTAATGAAGCCTAAAGGCTTCAAACACAGAGAAAAAGAGCAGAGCGGAAAAAAGAGGACCAGACCATGTAAATCAGAACTACTAAAGGAAAATGTAAACACCACATAGCTAAGAGGTGAGAAGGATGGAGGAGACCAGAACATTTGCCCCTCTCTTTCTCCATCCTTCTCATCTAGTGTGATGTTTGGTAACACAGAGCAACAATCACTAAATGACGAGGTGTCTCTGACAGCCTTGGAGAACATGCCGTGATCCACGGGGGGGAGTTTGGTATAAATATCCCACAATGCCTTTCTCCCGCTGTCCAGGGAGGTGGCGGTGATGGACCTGGTCGAAACATATTGGTGTTTTTTTCTAAAACAATTCTAAGAAATAACAATCAATACATTCTTCATAAAAATAAAAATAAACTATCCACAAGAGATGTAAAATATCTACATTGTGGAATTTGTGTTTTTTAACTAAATCAAGCCCTGCCCGTAAATAGTTAACTATGCTTGATGCAAGCCACTCACACATCTCTCAGAAGGTCAAGTATGTTTCCTTTAAAAGCCGCCATAATTTGTGTAGGTATATACAGTCGTGGCCAAAAGTTTTGAGAATGACACAAATATTAATTTTCACAAAGTCTGCTGCCTCAGTTTGTATGATGGCAATTTGCATATACTCCAGAATGTTATGAAGAGTGATCAGATGAATTGCAATTAATTGCAAAGTCCCTCTTTGCCATGCAAATGAACTGAATCCCCAAAAAACATTTCCACTGCATTTCAGCCCTGCCACAAAAGGACCAGCTGACATCATGTCAGTGATTCTCTCATTAACTTCTTATGGCTGGGGGCAGTATTGAGTAGCTTGGATGAATAAGGTGCCCAGAGTAAACTGCCTGTTACTCAGTCCCAGAAGCTAAGATATGCATATTATTAGTAGATATGGAAAGAAAACACTCTGAAGTTTCTAAAACTGTTTGAATGATGTCTGTGAGTATAACAGAAGTCATATGGAAAAAATCCAACCAGGAAGTGGGAAATCTGAGGTTTGTAGGTTTGCCTACAAACCTCAGATATACAGTATACAGTGTCTATGGGGTCATATTGCACTTCCTAAGGCTTCCAATAGATGTCAATAGTCTTTAGAACCTTGTTTGATGCTTCTACTGTGAAGGAGGGGGGAAAAGAGCTGATTGAGTCAGGGGTCTGGCAGAGTGCCACGAGCTCACTGACGGGCCCCCGTGAGAGTTAGCTGCGTTCCATCTCATTTCTACAGACAAAGGAATTCGCCAGTTGAAACATTATTGAAGATTTATGTTAAAAACATCCTAAAGATTGATTCTATACATCGTTTGACATGTTTCTACGAACTGTAATGGAATTGTTTTACTTTTCGTCTGACCTGCGCGTCATCAATTTGGATTTTGGAACTAAACGTGCGAACAAAAAGGAGGTATTTGGACATAAATTATGGATGTTATCGAACAAAACAAACATTTATTGTGGAACTGGGATTCCTGGGAGTGCATTCTGATGAAGATCATCAAAGGTAAGTGAATATTTCTAATACTATTTCTGACTTCTGTTGACTCCCCAACATGGCGGGTACCTGTATGGCTTGTTTTTGTGTCTGAGCGCTGTACTCAGATTATTGCATGGTGTGCTTTTTCCGTAAAGTGTTTTTTAACCTGTTTGGGCTGCAGGGGCAGTATTGAGTAGCCGGATAAAAGGTGCCCATTTCAAACGGCCTCGTACTCAATTCTTGCTCGTACAATATGCATATTATTATTACTATTGGATAGAAAACACTCTCTAGTTTCTAAAACCGTTTGAATTATATCTGTGAGTAAAACAGAACTCATTTTGCAGCAAACTTCCTGACCAGGAAGTGGAAAATCTGAAATCGATGCTCTCTTCTAGGGGCTGCCTATAAAGGTCCTTGATATTTATTAGATTACATGCACTTCATACGTCTTCCACTAGATGTCGACAGGCAGTGAGAGAAGAAATTGAGTGTGTAACTTGATCTGGGCTCGAATAAATGCTCTTTGTATGACGTGTCACCAGTTTCCTGTTTTCTGGAGAGCGTGCGAAGGGACCTGGTTTTGCCTTCTGTACAGCTGTTGTTATAGACGACTAATATCTCCGGCTTTGATTTTATTTGATACATGTGACAATATCATCGTAAAGTATGTTTTTTCAATATAGTTTCATTAGATTATTGAAATTTTTTCGGGACGTTAGGCGTGTTGCGTTGTCTGCGTTTGTTCACGAAGGAGAGCTTAGCGCCACTTTGCTAGCTTTCCGTGCTAATTGACTGGAGAAGAGAACATTCTAAATCCAAACAACGATTGTTCCCGACAAAGGACCCCTTGTACAACATTCTGATGAAAGATCATCAAAAGTAGGACCCATTTTATGATGTTATTTCATATATCTGTCGAACGTGTTGTACTAGTAGGTTGCGGCCAGAGTTTGGGCACGCTCTCGCCATAACGTAAACTGCATATCGTAATGAAGTTATTTTTAGAATTCTAACACGGCGATTGCATTAAGAACTAGTGTATCTATCATTTCCTATACAACATGTATTTTTTAGTTATGTTTATGAATAGTTATTTGGTCAGAATATGTGAGTGCCAGAAAAATATCCGGACGTTGTGGGAAAAAGATGCTACGTTAGCACAATGTATAACCACTGATTTCAGCTCTAAATATGCACATTTTCGCACAAAACATAAGTGTATGTATAACCTGATGTTATAGGACTGTCATCTGATGAACCTTATCAAGGTTAGTCAAAAATTATATATCTTTTGCTGGTTTGTTACGATCGCTAACCTTTGCTGCTGGGGAATGGCTTGTGTTTCTGGCTATTGTGGTAAGCTAATATAATGCTATATTGTGTTTTCGCTGTAAAACACTTAAGAAATCGGAAATATTGGCTGGAATCACAAGATGCCTGTCTTTCATTTGCTGTACACCATGTATTTTTCAGAAATGTTTTATGATGAGTATTTAGGTATTTGACGTTGGTGTCTGTAATTACTCTGGCTGCTTCGGTGCCATTTCTGACGGTAGCTGTGATGGTAGCTGCAATGTAAAACTGATTTATAGCTCAAATATACACATTTTTCGAACAAAACATAGATTTATTGAATAACATGTTATAAGACTGTCATCTGATGAAGTTGTTTCTTGGTTAGTTTGGTTGGTTCTTGGTTAGTTAGGTTGGCTTTGTGCATGCTACCTGTGCTGTGAAAAATGTCTGTCCTTATTTGTATTTGGTGGTGAGCTAACATAAATATACGTACTGTTTTCGCTGTAAAACATTTTAAAAATCGGACATGTTGGCTGGATTCACAAGATGTTTATCTTTCAAATGCTGTATTGGACTTGTTAATGTGTGAAAGTTAAATATTTCAAAAAAATATATTTTGAATTTCGCGCCCTGCACTTGAAGTGGCTGTTGTCATATTGTGCCCGGCTTCGGGCTTGCAGCCATAAGAAGTTAAATATGACACAGCGGTTGCATTAAAGAGAAGTTTATCTAAAGTTCCATGTAAAACACTTGTATCTTTTATCAATGTGTATTATGAGTATTTCTGTAAATTGATGTGGCTCTCTGCAAAATCACTGGATGTTTTGGAGGCAAAACATTACTGAACATAACGCGCCAATGTAAACTAAGATTTTTGGATATAAATATGGACTTTATCGAACAAAACATACATGTATTGTGCAACATGAAGTCCTATGAGTGTCATCTGATGAAGATCATCAAAGGTTAGTGATTAATTTTTTTTATTTTTCTGCTTTTTGTGACTCCTCTCTTTGGCTGGAAAAATGGCTGTGTTTTTCTGACTAGGTACTGACCTAACATAATCAGATGGTGTGCTTTCGTCGTAAAGCCTTTTTGAAATCGGACACTGTGGTGGGATTAACTTCTTCTGGCTGCAAGCCCGAGGCCGCCCACAATATGACAACAGCCACTTCAAGTGCAGGGCGCGAAATTCAAAATATATTTTTTAGAAATATTTAACTTTCACACATTAACAAGTCCAATACAGCAAATGAAAGGTACACATCTTGTGAATCCAGCCAACATGTCCGATTTTTAAAATGTTTTACAGCGAAAACAGTACGTATATTTATGTTAGCTCACCACCAAATACAAATAAGGACAGACATTTTTCACAGCACAGGTAGCATGCACAAAGCCAACCTAACTAACCAAGAACTAACCAAACTAACCAACAAACAACTTCATCAGATGACAGTCTTATAACATGTTATTCAATAAATCTATGTTTTGTTCGAAAAATTTGCATATTTCAGGTATAAATCATAGTTTACATTGCAGCTACAATCAGAAATTGCACCGAAAGCAGACAGAATAATTACAGACACCAACGCCAAATACCTAAATACTCATCATAAAACATTTCTGAAAAATACATAGTGTACAGCAAATGAAAGACAGGGATCTTGTGATTCCAGCCAATATTTCCGATTTATTAAGTGTTTTACAGCGAAAACACAATATAGCGTTATATTAGCTTACCACAATAGCCAGAAACACAAGCCATTTCCCAGCAGCAAAAGTTAGCGATCGTAACAAACCAGTAAAAGATATATAATTTTTGACTAACCTTGATAAGGTTCATCAGATGACAGTCCTATAACATCAGGTTATACATACACTTATGTTTTGTTCGAAAATGTGCATATTTAGAGCTGAAATCAGTGGTTATACATTGTGCTAACGTAGCTACTTTTTCCCACAACGTCCGGATTTTTTTCTGACACTTTTTCTGACACATATTCTGACCAAATAGCTATTCATAAACATAACACAAAAATACATGTTGTATAGGAAATGATAGATACACTAGTTCTTAATGCAATCGCCGTGTTAGAATTCTAAAAATAACTTCATTACGACATCCAGCTTAGGTATGGCGAGAGAGTACCCAAAAGCTGGGCGCAAACGACTAGTTCACATGTTCGACAGATATATGAAATAGCATCATAAAATGGGTCCTACTTTTGCTGATCTTCCATCAGAATGTTGTACAAGGTGTCCTTTGTCAAGAACAATCGTTGTTTGGATTTAGAACGTCCTTTTTCCCTCTTGAATTAGCAAGCGCACTAGCCAAGTGGCGCGAAGCTCTCCTTTCTGAACAAAGGCACACAACGCAACACGCCTAACGTCCCGAATAAATTTCAAAAATCTAATAAAACTATATTGAAAAAACATACTTTACGATGATATTGTCACATGTATCAAATAAAATCAAAGCCGGAGATAGTAGTCGCCTATAACGAAAGCTTTTCAGAAGGCAATTCCAGGTCCAACCTCGCGCCTTCCTGAAAACAGGAAATGGGTGACACGTCATTCCAAGAGGATTCATTCCACTTCAGACCAAGATAAACACTCCATTTCTTCTCTCACTGCCTCTTGACATCCAGGGGAAGGAGTATGACATGCATGTATACTAATACGTATCATGCCCATTTATAGGCAGGACCTAGAAGAGAGCATCGATTTCAGATTTTCCACTTCCTGGTCAGGAAGTTTGTGCCAAATGAGTTCTGTTTTACTCACAGATATAATTCAAACGGTTTTAGAAACTAGAGAGTGTTTTCTATCCAATAGTAATAATAATATGCATATTGTACGAGCAAGAATTGAGTACGAGGCCGTTTGAAATGGGCACCTTTTATCTGGCTACTCAATACTGCCCCTGCAGCCCAAACAAGTTAACAACAAGTTTATCTTTAAAATGGTGTAAAATACTTGTATGTTTGAGGAATTTTAATTATGAGATTTCTGTTGTTTGAATTTGGCGCCCTGCAATTTCACTGGCTGTTGTCAAGTCAATCCCGTTAACGGGATATCAGCCATAAGAAGTTTTAACACAGGTGTGAGTGTTGACGAGGACAAGGCTAGAGATCCCTCTGTCATGCTGATTGAGCTCGAATAACAGACTGGAAGCTTCAAAAGGAGGGTGGTGCTTGGAATCATTGTTCTTCCTCTGTCAACCATGGTTGCCTGCAAGGGAACACGTGCCGTCATCATTGCTTTGCACAAAAAGGGCTTCACAGGCAAGGATATTGCTGCCAGTAAGATTGCACCTAAATCAACCATTTATCGGATCATCAAGAACTTCAAGGAGAGCGGTTCAATTGTTGTGAAGAAGGCTTCAGGGCACCCAAGAAACTCCAGCAAGCTCCAGGACCGTCTCCTAAAGTTGATTCAGCTGTGGGATCGGGGCACCACCAGTACAGAGCTTGCTCAGGAATGGCAGCAGGCAGGTGTGAGTGCATCTGCACGCACAGTGAGGCGAAGACCTTTGGAGGATGGCCTGGTGTCAAGAAGGGCAGCAAAGAAGCCACTTCTCTCCAGGAAAAACATCAGGGACAGACTGATATTCTGCAAAAGGTACAGGGATTGGACTGCTGAGGACTGGGGTAAAGTCATTTTCTCTGATGAATCCCCTTTCCGATTGTTTGGGGCATCCGGAAAAAAGCTTGTCCGGAGAAGACAAGGTGAGCGCTACCATCAGTCCTGTGTCATGCCAACAGTAAAGCATCCTGAGACCATTCATGTGTGGGGTTGCTTCTCAGCCAAGGGAGTGGGCTCACTCACAATTTTGCCTAAGAACACAGCCATGAATAAAGAATGGTACCAACACATCCTCCGAGAGCAACTTCTCCCAACCATCCAGGAACAGTTTGCTGACGAACAATGCCTTTTCCAGCATGATGGAGAACCTTGTCATAAGGCAAAAGTGATAACTAAATGGCTTGGGGAACAAAACATCGATATTTTGGGTCCATGGCCAGGAAACTCCACAGACCTTAATCCCATTGAGAACTTGTGGTCAATCCTCAAGAGGCGGGTGGACAAACAAAAACCCATAAATTCTGACATACTCCAAGCATTGATTATGCAAGAATGGGCTGCCATCAGTCAGGGTGTGGCCCAGAAGTTAATTGACAGCATGCCAGGACGGATTGCAGAGGTCTTGAAAAAGAAGGGTCAACACTGCAAATATTGCCTCTTTGCATCAACTTCATGTAATTGTCAATAAAAGCCTTTGACACTTATGAATTGCTTGTAATTATACATCAGTATTCCATAGTAGCATATGACAAACATATCTAAAGACACTGAAGCAGCAAACTTTGTAAAAATTTATATTTGTGTCGTTCTCAAAATTTGGGCCACGACTGTACACAGAGACAAGGCATGGGGCTATGTTGGATACTGCAGGGTATACTTCCCTATGGTGTAAACCAATGTAGAGAATAGTTTTTAACCCAGATGGGCTATGTGGTAATACTGTAGGGGTCATTCACACGCTGTGTCCTACTGCCATCTGTATCGTACTTTCACTCCCTCCTCTCTACTTTCTCTTCCTCTGTATCCATTGCTAAAGCCACTTTCTATCACTCTAAATTTCAAGCTTCTAACCCTAGGAAACTCTTTTCCACATTCTCCTCCTTAAATCATCCACCCCCTTCCCCAAAGTTGTTGACGTCTTTGTCAACCACGTTGAATAGAAGATTGACAACATCCGCTCCTCATTCACTATTGAGTCCATTGGTCCCACTCACACAGAACTAAGTACCCTGTGCCTAACCTCTTTCTCCCCTCTCTCTCCAGATGAAATCTTGCATCTAGTGAGGTCTGCCCGCTCAACCCCATCCCCTCCTCCCTTCCCAGACCATCTCTGGAGACCTCCTCCCATTCCTCACTTACCTCATCAACTCATCCCTGACCACTGGCTACATCCCTTCTGACTTCAAAATGGCCAGAGTCGCTACTCTCCTCAAGAAACCAACACTCCACTCATCTGACTTTAAAAACTTTAGACCTGTATCCCTGCTTTATTTTCTTTCCGAAAGACTTGAGCGTGCTGTCTCTGATCAACTCTCTCGTTTTCACTCTCTCAAAATGATCTTCTTGACCCTAATAAGTCAGGCTTCAAGACGGGTCAGTCAACCGAGACTGCTCTTCTCTGTGTCACGGAGGCTCTTCACACTGCCAAAGCTGACTCTCTCTCTCATCTGTTCTCATCCTCCTAGATCTATCCGCTGCCTTCAACACAGTGAACCATCTGATCCTTCTCTCCACCCTCTCAGGGCTGGGTGTCAGGCTCTGCACACTCTTGGATTGCATCCTACCTGGCAGGCCGCTCCTTCCAGGTGACGTGGAGAAGATCTGCACCCCATACTCTCACTATTGGTGTCCCCCAGGCCTCGGTTTTAGGCCCTCTCCTCTTCTCTCTATAGACCAAGTCACTCAGCTCTGTCATATCCTCACATGGTCTCTCCTATCATTGCTATGCGGATGACACTCAAATACTTTTCTCTTTCCCCCCTTCTGACACCCAGGTGGCGACACTCATCTCTGCGTGCCTGGCAGATATCTCACCATGGATGTTGGCTCAACACCTCAAGCTTAGCATCGACAACACAGAGCTGCTCTTCCTCCCGGGGAAGGCCTGCCGGCTCAAAGACCTCTCCTTCACAGTTGAAAACTCCATAGTGTCACCCTCCCAGAGTGCAAAGAACCTTGCCGTGATCCCGGACACCACCCTGTCGTTCATGCTCTACAACATCTGTAGAGTACGACCCTATCTCACACAGGAAGCGATGCAGGTCCCAATCCAGGCACTTGTCATCTCCCATCTGGACTACTGCAACTCGCTGTTGGCTCCCCGCTTGTGCCATCAAACCCCTGCAACTTATCCAGAACGCTGCAGCCCGCCTGGTTTTCAACCTTCCCATGTTCTCCCATGTCACCCCACTCCTCCACACACTAAACTGGCTTCCAGTCGAAGCTCGCATCCTCTACAAGACCATGGTGCTTGCCTACGGAGCACCCACCTAGCTATCTTGTTGGTGAATGTACTAACTAAGTCGCTCTGGATAAGAGTCTATACTAAATTACTTAAATGTACATGTAAATATAAGGAAGGAAGGAAGGAAGGAAGGAAGGAAGGAAGGAAGGAAGGAAGGAAGGAAGGAAGGAAGGAAGGAAGGACAGGTGGACAGAAGCTTTACATCACACTTGAAATTCATAATTTGTTCATATTCATATTAATGGAAAAAATGTAGTAAGGTGAACAATATTATGTGCATGGATGTGCAGGGTTGAGAGTTCTGTGATTGATTGTGTCACTGGCTAGACTTGTGAGGGCAGCAGCAGCACATTAAAAAACAGTGCCTTCCTGGATGTGAAGCTGAGTTGGGTGCCACTTGGCCCTGGAAGTGTCAGAGAGTAAATACAGTGCATGTGTTCAGCATTTTTCATGTATGGATGTTAGCCTGCCTTCAATAGGCCTGTAAAACCATGTGGGTCAGAGGTGAAAGGAGAAACACGCACACAATCTAGATCCCTAACCTAGAGATGACATGATTTAATGTGAGGGGCTGACATCCTTTTAAATAATGGAAACACAGCTGTAGAGCTGGGTCGATGACGCCAATAAGTAGTCAAATTACCCCCAGAATCTGCCAAGACCAATGGGCTGAGCCCACTACAGTAGCTACATTCCTCCCTCCCTCCTTCCATCCATGCAGAGAACACAACGCCATTTAAGGCTCCCTATCGGACCAGCAGCTAAAGCTTCCACTAGAGGTCTTTCTCTATATCGCTCACATACACTGTCTCTCTCTATATTGCTCACATACACTTACTTGCACTCATGCTCTCACTCACTCTCCTCTATCGCTCTCTCCTCTCCTTCTCTTTCTTTCATCCCCCCTCGCTCTCTCCTTATCAGCTGGAAAAAAGCTCCCTTTCTCCATAGCCTCTGCTGTGCTCTCAGATACTTACTTACCACCCACTAACAGCAGACAGTCACACTACTGGCCAGCAGATCTGTTTGACCTGTAAATATGCTGTGTTAATGGACAACCAAGACCATCAAGAAGTGGTCAACAAACACATACATTTTGTATACAAAAACTATTTCAGTACACAACCATACCTCCTGCCTCTCTTACCCCTTTATCCTGCTCTCTCTTTCTCCCTCCTAAAGACACACGTTTGTTTTACTATCCTTGTGGGGATCAAAAAATAGATTCCTATTCAAAATCCTATTTTCCCTAACCCTAACTCTAAAGCATGAAAGACATCTCACTGCCGATAGATAGTTATTACAGTGGTAGGCCGTTCCATCTCTTGCTGGAACAAAAGAGGGACCTGCTGCTAGCTGGCCCGAAACCTGCTGTTTCTACTTGTAGAATCTAAATGCTCGTCAGTGGCCAACAACTTGATATTGAGCCAATCAGAGAGCACTAACCCCCACGTCGGGGAGCCAACAGGAGTGACAACAAATAGGAAAACATTTTAGCATTTTCTCAGGACATCCATCATGAGCCAGTCACACTTCATATGCAATGTAGGCTAATAATCTCCAAAATATTGTTATTTTTTAAACGAGCCATAGAAAGTTGGTTGCAATTTCAGTTTAATCCACCTGAAAATACAGAACAAATAATACAACAAATATTATGGTTAAACTCAAACAGACTAATTGATTTAAAAAAAGGTATTTTTCTATTTAAAAAAAGGTATAATCTTTGTAAATAATATCATAAATAGGACTGGTGGAGTCACACATGCAGCTAATACAGATATATGAAAATGTCTGCTCTACCCAAAATTACAACCATCTAATTGCAGTATTACCGCAAAAAAAGGAAGAGGCAAGTGGAAGGGGGAAAAAGTAAGGAACTTGTCTGTTGGCCCTGCATTAAAGACCAAAATTGTTTAAAGAAAATTGTGATAAATAAAAATATATACCAGTTTCATTTAAGGACCAAAAAATTGACAGCTGTGCCATATTAATTGCAAAATAGTTGGGAAGAGATTTTCGATGTACCGACTCCATGTCACGTGGTTTATGAATTGACACGCAAAACAACGCCAGATTCAAACGCCACATTTTTCAATTTAAATTATTGCAACCAATAGAATATTATATATATGAGGGATACAACCTCCCCAGCTCCACAGATTCTGCTGTGAGGAGGCAGAATCATTAGATAATCTATTTTGATACTGTCCATATGTAACTCGTTTTTGGTCACAGGTCCAGGAATGGCTGAAGAATTGCAACATTTACCTAGATAGCAATACTGGGTGATTTGAAAAGTCATAGTCAATCGATCAATAATATAATAATTAGTTGAGCAAAAATGTTTATCTTTAATTTACAATCTGTAGAACCTTTGAGAATAGAAAGGTTCAGAACTTTTGTAAAGCTTCACAGCACAGTTGGAAAATATATGGCAAATAGAAATCCAATGTGGATGGTGTTAAGAGATAGATGGGAGGGGTTGAATGGAGCTGAAGGGTGGGACTAGTAACAACAAGATAACAAATGTAAAACATACGGGGTCTGTAAAATGTATATAGGTTCAGAAATTTTGTGAAAAAGTACAGTTACAAATATATGACAAATAGAAATCAAACTGGATGGACATCAGAAGTAGAGGAAGGCCAGGACTAAAAACAAACAATTGTAAAATAGATTGTGTCCATAAAATATATATAGTATGTATAAGCTGGAAGTAGAAGCCTACAGTAAGTGTTATTTTTTATTAGTTTACTCCAATTAGGGGAGGGGTGGTAGGGTTTGTGGGGAATAATAATGGAAGGTATATATATACAGTTGAAGTCGGAAGTTTATATACACTTATGTTGGAGTCATTAAAAGTAGTTTTTCAACCACTCCACAAATGTCTTGTTAACCTCTAACGAGTCTCCCTCCCGGATCCGGGATCCTCCTCATCAAAAAAGCTGACTAGCATAGCCTAGCCTAACGCGACAGGGATATCATATAATATAATTTCATGAAATCACAAGTCCAATACAGCAAATGAAAGATAAACATCTTGTGAATCCAGCCACCATTTCCAATTTTTAAAATGTTTTACAGCGAAAACACAATATGTATTTATATTAGCTCACCACAATAGCCAAACACACATGGCCATGTTTTCACCATGTTTCCACCGCATAGGTAGCTTTCACAAAACCCACAAATAGAGATAAAATTAATCACTAACCTTGAACAACTTCATCAGATGACAGTCTTATAACATCATGTTATACAATACATTTATGTTTTGTTCGAAAATGTGCATATTTGAGGTATAAATCGTAGTTTTACATTGCAGCCACCATCACAAATAGCACCAAAACAGCCAGAATAATTACAGAGAGCAACGTGAAATACATAAATACTCATCATAAAAAATGTATGAAAAATACATGTTGTACAGCAAATGGAAGATAAACATCTTGTGAATCCAGCCAACATGTCCGATTTTTAAAATGTTTTACAGCGAAAACACAACATATATTTATGTTAGCTCACCACAATATCCAAAAACACACCGCCATTTTTCCACCGCAAAGATAGCTTTCACAAAACCCACAAATAGAGATAAAATTAATCACTAACCTTTGAACAACCATCAGATGACAGTCTTATAACATCATGTTATACAATACATTTATGTTTTGTTCGAAAATGTGCATATTTGAGGTATAAATCGTAGTTTTACATTGCAGCCACCATCACAAATAGCACCAAAACAGCCAGAATAATTACAGAGAGCAACGTGAAATACATAAATACTCATCATAAAAAATGTATGAAAAATACATGTTGTACAGCAAATGGAAGATAAACATCTTGTGAATCCAGCCAACATGTCCGATTTTTAAAATGTTTTACAGCGAAAACACAACATATATTTATGTTAGCTCACCACAATATCCAAAAACACACCGCCAATTTTCCACCGCAAAGATAGCTTTCACAAAACCCACAAATAGAGAAAAAATTAATCACTAACCTTTGAACAACCATCAGATGACAGTCTTATAACATCATGTTATACAATACATTTATGTTTTGTTCGAAAATGTGCATATTTATAGCTACAAATCCTGGTTTTACATTGTGAATATGGCGCCAAAATGTACCAAATTGTCCGGAGAAATTTTAGAGAGTCACGTAATCTAACCAAAAAACTCATCATAAACTTTGCTGAAAAATACATGTTGTACATAGAATTACAGATACACTGGTTCTTAATGCAACAGCTGTGTTAGATTTTAAAAAACAACTTTAGTAAAAAGCACAGCATGCAATAATTTGAGACAGCGCTCAGCCATTCTCCGCCATGTTGGAGTCAACGTATTCAACAAAAATACGAAATAACATCATAAATATTCTCTTACCTTTGCTGAACTTTCATCAGAATGCAGTGCCAGGAATCCTTGTTCCACAATAAATTGTTGTTTTGTTTTATAATGTCCATTTCTTCTGTCGAATTAGCAACTTTGGCTAGCATGGTGGAGCTCAAGTGTCCATCAACGTTTGGCGCATGGAACGAAAAATTCAAAAACTAATAATAAAAGTCGAATAAACTGGTCAAACTCAGTTGAGAATCCATCTTTAGTATGTTTTTCTCGTATGTATCCAATAACGTCCCAGACGGAGCATTTCTTCGTGTCTACCTAACGCATTGCAGACAAAGATATGGCGTTCCCAACTGCATAGCAAAATACTGCCAATATGGCTGACCTGTCACTCCAAAAGCTCTCATTCGGGTCCACATCAGGCTAGACACCTCATTCAACGTTCTACAGCCTGTTGACATCTAGTGGAAGGCATATGAAGTGCATACAGATCCATAAATACAAGGCAATTGAATAGGCAAGGCCTGTCACAGAGACCCATTTCAGAATTTTCACTTCCTGTTTGGAACTTTCCCTGCCAAATGAGTTCTGTTTTACTCACAGATATAATTCAAACAGTTTTAGAAGCTTCAGAGTGTTTTCTATCCAATAGTAATAATAATATGCATATCATATGATCTAAAACAGAGTACGAGGCCGTTTAATTTGGGCACAATTATTTCCCAAAGTGGAAATGGCGCCCCCTATTAAGAAGAAGTTTTTAATGACCAAAGGCTCGTATTTCTGTGTGTTATTATGTTATAATTAAGTCTATGATTTGATAGAGCAGTCTGACTGAGCGATGGTGGGCACCAGCAGGCTCGTAAGCATTCATTCAAACAGCACGTCCGTGCGTTTTGCCAGCAGCTCTGCTGTTTATGAATTCAAGCCTATCAACTCCCGAGATTAGGCTGGTGTAACCGATGTGAAATGGCTAGCTAGTTAGCGGGGTGCGCGCTAATAGCGTTTCAAACGTCACTCGCTCTGAGACTTGGAGTAGTTGTTCCCCTTGCTCTGCATGGGTAACGCTGCTTCGAGGGTGGCTGTTGTCGATGTGTTCCTGGTTCGAGCCCAGGTAGGAGCGAGGAGAGGGACGGAGGCTATACTGTTACACTGGCAATACTAAAGTGCCTAGAAGAACATCCAATAGTCAAAGTATATGAAATACAAATGGCATAGAGAGAATTAGTCCTATAATTCCTATAATAACTACAACCTAAAACTTCTTACCTGGGAATATTGAAGACTCATGTTAAAAGGAACCACCAGCTTTCATATGTTCTCATGAACTTAAACGTTAGCTTTCTTACATGGCACATATTGCACTTTTACTTTCTTCTCCAACACTTTGTTTTTGCATTATTTAAACCAAATTGAACATGTTTCATTATTTATTTGAGGCTAAATTGATTTTATTGATGTATTATATTAAGTTAAAATAAGTGTTCATTCAGTATTGTTGTAATTGTCATTATCACAAATACATTTTAAAAATCGGCCGATTAATCGGTATCGGCCTTTTTTGTCCTCCAATAATCGGTATCGGTATCGGCGTTGAAAAATCATAATCGGTCGACCTCTAATATATATATATATACAGTGGGGAGAACAAGTATTTGATACACTGCCGATTTTGCAGGTTTTCCTACTTACAAAGCATGTAAAGGTCTGTAATTGTTATCATAGGTACACTTCAACTGTGGGAGACGGAAACAAAAAGAGAGAGAGAGAGAGAAATCCAGAAAATCACATTGTATGATTTTTAAGTAATTAATTTGGATTTTATTGCATGACATAAGTATTTGATCACCTACCAACCAGTAAGAATTCCGGCTCTCACAGACCTGTTAGTATTTCTTTAAGAAGCCCTCCTGTTCTCCACTCATTACCTGTATTAACTGCACCTGTTTGAACTCGTTACCTGTATAAAAGACACCTGTCCACACACTCAATCAAACAGACTCCAACCTCTCCACAATGGCCAAGACCAGAGAGCTGTGTAAGGACATCAGAGAAAAAATTGTAGACCTGCACAAGGCTGGGATGGGATACAGGACAATAGGCAAGCAGCTTGGTGAGAAGGCAACACCTGTTAGTGCAATTATTAGAAAATGGAAGAAGTTCAAGATGACGGTCAATCACCCTCGGTCTGGGGCTCCATGCAATATCTCACCTCGTGGGGCATCAATGATCATGAGGAAGGTGAGGGATCAGCCCAGAACTACACGGCAGGACCTGGTCAATGACCTGAAGAGAGCTGGGACCACAGTCTCAGAGAAAACCATTAGTAACACACTACGCCGTCATGGATTAAAATCCTGCAGCGCACGCAAGGTCCCCCTGCTCAAGCCAGCGCATGTCCAGGCCCGTCTGAAGTTTGCCAATGACCATCTGGATGATCCAGAGGAGGAATGGGAGAAGGTCATGTGGTCTGATGAGACAAAAATAGAGCTTTTTGGTCTAAACTCCACTCGCCGTGTTTGGAGGAAGAAGAACGATGAGTACAACCCCAAGAACACCATCCCAACCTTGAAGCATGGAGGTGGAAAGATCATTCTTTGGGGATGCTTTTCTGCAAAGGGGACAGGACGACTGCACTGTATTGAGGGTAGGATGGATGGGGCCATGTATCGCGAGATCTTGGCCAACAACCTCCTTCCCTCAGTAAGAGCATTGAAGATGGGTCGTGGCTGGGTTTTACAGCATGACAACGACCCGAAACACACAGCCAGGTCAACTAAGGAGTGGCTCCGTAAGAAGCATCTCAAGGTCCTGGAGTGGCCTAGCCAGTCTCCAGACCTGAACCCAATAGAAAATCTTTGTTCTCCCCACTGTATATATATATGTAGGCCGAGGGGTTAGGTATATTTGTATATATATATAACCTCACCTCATATATATATGTATATGTATATATATATATATGTGTGTGTGTGTGTGTGTGTGTGTGTGTGTGTGTGTGTGTGTGTGTGTGTGTGTGTGTGTGTGTGTGTGTGTGTGTGTGTGTGTGTGTGTGTGTGTGTGTGTGTGTGTATTTGTATTTGTATATATATGTGGGTATGTGTATGTATGTATATAAATATATATATTTACCCCAACAATATATGGGTGATTGGAAATTATGCAGACAATTACATTGATGGAAGCTACAAAATATCTGCAATATTAAAGCTGATCCACCCCCTAAAGAAAAAGAAAAAACATTAGCTAGTTTGCCAACCTGGAATCTACATCATAAGATATTGACTGCCAACACTCTGTTCAGAGGCACTAAGTACTGTCCGTCGGTAGGCAAATGTTTGACAATCGTACTGGTATGTCTGCGCTTTAATCCGAACCCTAACGCTAACCCCTAACCCTAATTGTAACCCCTAACCCTAATTGTAACCCCTAACCCTAATTGTAACCATAAACCTAACCCCTAGGCCTAAAATAGCCTTTTCCCTTGTGGGGACCGTCTGAATTTTCCTTTTTTTAATATTCTTGTGAGGACTTCTGATCCCCACAAGGATAGTAAAACCAAAAAAACACAAGGGCTGTCACATGGAATAATACAGCTTGTGTATCATTGTTGTGATGAGGTTATGCTCCTGTGCTTTTATTGAATAAGAGAACCAGACACTGCTTGCCCTCTATGGACAAAGTTGAATACTGCAAACTCAACTATAATGAGATTTTCTAAAGTTGAAGTTCTCATTTTCACCACTGGGTAGCGCCCAATCTCTAAAATGGAAACAGGTAGTCTTCCCTATAAACCCATCGCATGACAAACTAAGCCATACATGGTATCACAGAACATACAAAAAGACTCATGATAAAACTATTTACAGTGAATACTTGACTTTTCCTGTGTGATCAGTGTTATATCGACCCAATACTTTAAAACGTGTGCGCATCTGTGTGTTTGTGTGTGTGAGTCTGCATGTGTGTGTCTATGCATGCATTTGAATGTGTGTGTGTGTGCATGTGTGTGCGTGCGTTGGTGTATGTGTTTATGTGTGTGTGTATGAGCATGGTTCTGTACTGACCTTCCTGCCAGAGAAAAGCATGCAGAGCTGGTGCATGGAGCCTCCGTTCTTGGTCAGCTCCTTCTTCAGGGTCTTGGGCGAGGGCAGCGACCAGCCTCCCTTGTGCCCGTGGCTCGCGTCCAGGCAGTTGATGGTGTTGTCTGAGGTGAAGCAGGTAGAGTGTGGGTCCTGCAGCAGACTGCCCTCGCTATGCGTGCGGCGCCACAGTGAGTTCTGGACGCTCAGCCGGCCGCCATGCTTCTCGCAGGCAGAGCCCTCCACCATACTACGGCGCTTACTGTCGCGGCGCTCTGGGTAGGCATCATCGCTGTCATCTTCTTCATCATCATCATCATCTTCTTCTTCTTCATCGTCTTCATCATCCTCGTCGTACTCTTCGTCGGTGTTGGGCGAGGAGAGAGCATCGGCGCTGAAGGAACGGTCTAGGCGGAGTTCGGGAATGATGAAGG
Organism: Salvelinus namaycush; assembly: GCF_016432855.1. Taxonomy (NCBI): domain Eukaryota; kingdom Metazoa; phylum Chordata; class Actinopteri; order Salmoniformes; family Salmonidae; genus Salvelinus; species Salvelinus namaycush. The sequence goes on from NC_052332.1 coordinate 16,275,940, forward strand.
AGGAGGAAGAGGAGGAGGGGGGGGCGTTGGTGTCGGGGGGGTCTGACGGGGCCTCGTCATCCGTCGCTGAAGGAATCGCCTCTCCTCGCTCCTCCATCTCTCTTTCCCCACCCTCCTCTATCTCTCCTTCCTCCTCACCCTTCCTCTCCTCCTCCTCCTCCTCCTCTCTATCCCTCCAGATCTCGGGCTCGGTGCCCTCCATGCTCTTGCAGTCTTCTCCCTCGGTGGAGGGGGGCGGGGTGGGGGGCACCTTGTGCTCCTCTTCGTCACCCAGCGGGGTATAGACCTCCTCCAAGGGCGTGAGGGGCTCAGAGGGTTGTGGGCTGCCCAGAGTCAGGGGCACTGAGGGGCTAGAAGGGTAGGGGTAAAGGAGGTCCTCTTCGGAGCCCCGTGGCAGGGGTAGGCCTACTCCCAGCTCACATGGAGGGGTGTCCACTTTGGGCTCAAGCATCTGGAGACAGAGAAAGAGAAAGAGAGAGAGAGAGCGAGAGAGAATGAAGGAGAAAGAGAAAGAAAGGAGCATGAGTCTCTGGAGACCCATGATGCTATGCAGTCCCGTCCTGCTACCTCCCTTCCTTCTTCCCTCCCTCTTGCCCCACCTGCAACTTTTAAACCTCAGCCCAGCCGTGAACCAAAGTAGTGAATCAAAACCTAACAGGAGCGGGATCCAAAAGTGACCTTTCTTCCAAACCGTATCAACCACAAAGACACACACATAGGTAGAGGACACACACAGAGAGAGAGACAGAGACACAGAGACACAGAGACACACAGAGACACACAGAGACACACAGAGAGACAGAGAGACACAGAGAGACAGAGAGACAGAGAGATTAGAACATATCACATTTATTAGTGCTGGGCTAAATCAAAAATGTGTACCCTCAGCTAATTCAGTTTTGGTGCAATGCACTTCACTACTGACAATTCAAGGCATCAACATTTGAATTGCATCAATTAAACATGTCAAATAAGGAGAAGATAAAACAATCAAAGAAACCCATCGACAGTCAACCAGAGCCATGCTGAAATGCTCCCAATCACTAAAAAGCTATTAAGACACATCCAGTATTGTCCGATCAATAGAGAAACAAGCCTATACCCAGACCAGGCCTGATCTAAATCCTGTCCTATTGACAGCAATCCATTCCTATCCTATTGACCTGTGAAGTGTGTTACATGCCTAAGAAACTAATGGCTCAATACCAACTATCAACAACGTCCTGGTAAAGGTGAAGCCAGTGATTCTGGGTGTATGTGGAGAATTGTTGACTTTAGCCACGAAAGAGGAGCCACATGAAATGAAGAAAGACAAGAAGAAGAAAGACACTCTGGAACACACTGTGATGGTAGGCTTCCCTTGCTGAGAGAGGGCCTCATTGTACAGTTCACCAGCTACAGACTAATGATGACGGGGGCTGCTATTTTTACAGTGAATTGCACTTTTATAAGAGACACACCTATAAGAGATAGGGCAGCTTAGAGAAAAACAGGACGGAAAACCGAGGACTTATTTTTTCTGGTGCATAATCTTTCACTCTATCCTCTCTCTCTCTCTCTCTCTTCCCTCCTCTGAACCAGAGGGGTGAGAGAGAGAGAAAGACCAATAGACGGCAAGGAAAAGTGAGGGCATTATCAGATTGGATGTCAAGGGAAAATACAATCCACAATTCTTCTGATAGTAATCCTAATAGTCCCTGCTCTGACCCTGTCATGTTTTAAACATCAAATACTGCATTTGTATGCATTATTTGGTTGAAAAAGTAAAGCTGAGATTTTAAATAGATAGAATGATACAAGGTTTGATTATAAACTTCTGTAAGACCATGGTAAATGCGTAAACGCAGACGCATGTACAGACACACTTTCTCTTTTTTTCAGTACCTCTCTCTGTCTCTCTTTTACACACATACACTCTCTCCCTCCCTCTCCAGTGGAGATATGGCAGGAGACACAAAGGAGCCACCTGTCCTGTCAGACACACATGTTCCATTTCAGAGCCCAGTCTAACAGAACCATCTACTAGCGTACTGGGACACCTACACCCACACACACACACACACACACACACACACAATTCCCTTCAAGTGTCATTCACAAGAAAATCTCTACATATCCAGTGAAAAAAGAATGGTCGAAACACTCAATCACAAAAACACAACTCAACCTAATTAATTTCAGCTTTGTTCAGCACTGTCATGTGCTTCTGTGGCCGTTGGCTAAGAAGTCATTACTCTCTCTTTCTCTCCCGTGGCTGATCTGAAGGCAGAGGGGACAGAGGTTGAGAGTATTGAGAGAGGAGGATGAAAGAGACCCTTGACGGGCTAAAAGCTCTCCGTGTTACTGAGGAGAGGACTGGGGAGGAGAGGGGAGGAGAAGAGCGGAGCACAGGTAGGTCATCAATGATTAGCGTTACGCTATCAGACCACTAGCACCACCCTCATTACTCTCCCGGTGTAGCATCACATGAGCTAAATGGAAACATGAGATGGGATGGGTGGATGAAGAGAGGAGGAGTAGGGCAAGAAAGAGAGAAAAGAAAGTAGCAGAAGAAAATAGGAGCGGAGAGGGAGAGCAGGAATATAAAGGACAGTCAAAATAATTGTGTTGAGAAACACTTAGCTGGGGCTGCTCCTTCCTTCTATCATAGAAGCCCAGGGCAGTTTGAGAGAACAAAACAGAACCATTAGACCCTTCTTCAATTACAAATAATCCCTCGCTCTGTGTCTCTGTCTGTTGCTGTCACCCCCCTTCTATTTTTTCTCTCTCATCCTTATCCCTAGGAAGAAAGAAGAAGCACTGAACTGTCATGACGTGGCCCTTTCTGGGTGTAGATCGTGCCTCCCCCTCTCTCACTCTCTCCAACACCCAGGTTCTGTTATCTCAGGTCGTAAATTCCTGGCAGAGACTCTCTCCCCCTTTTCATGCAGAGAGAGAGACCACAGAGTGAAACAAGGATTTCACGTGGTGAACTCCCAAATCCCCAAAATGGGAAAATGAAACAATATGTCCACTTGTGAGAAGGTGGGAATGGTCCATGAACACTTAAGGGACGGGTATGACAAGTGTGTTTCATTTGGTGACCTCAGAGAGGACAGGAAACACACATAACTATATATCTGAATGTGTATATTTCTCAATTATGGGGTTTGCATCTAACTCTTGTATAAAATGAATGAGTAAAGATAAAACTATTTGTGAAATGATGTAATGTGATGTTAAACCTTTAATGTGAGAGAAGTTCTTTCCCTTTGAAGTTTAACTAAGTCATTGGCCCGCCCCCGTGAGCACAGACATGATCTGGCATCATGGAACCACCCTCTTCTACTGTTACGAATATAAGCCCCTCCGAAGAAAATCCTCTCCAGACTAAGCAAACCCACAGCGTGAGCTGTGATTGCGAATAGTTAAGACCAAGCAAACCTCGGTGTAAGCTAAGGTGACACAGGTTTGAGTACCAAGACTATAAAACCATACCATGTGGAGCATTGGCTACACGGCTAGAAATGGTTCAACTCTGAGACTATCGATCCCTACAGAATAAGAGCAAATCTTAGATGCTAATTACTAGTCTGCAGCTAGACATTATGTAAACCTGGGATGTGAATACCGACAACCGCCGAAACATCTATTCTATGAGAACATTTCTGATTGGTACTCTGAATTATCCATTCTAACCATGAAAGACTTTGATCTTCAGGGAAACAAAGAGAGAGAGAGACTCGGACGAACTCTCCAGCAGACGGACTGTATTCCAACAGAGAAGGCAACAATGACATACATCGTAAATATGTACATGCAATTATTCTCGAATGAGTGACCGTTCATGTGTGAAGGATTAGCATTTCAATGTATATAATTATAGACTGTGTAATGAATCCATTTTGTCTTTCCCGCTCTTTCTCAGTCCACACCCCCTTCCCTTTGTCCACCAAGCTGTCATATCGGTTTAGCCCACTAGAGAATCTTTCCTATCATTGTTAGTAACCAATATCTACTGTTTGTTTGTTTATGCATTTCTGTGATTATTTAGTTAGATAGTAAATAAATGATTAAGCCAATTGGTGTATGGATGATCTATAGTAAAGGCTGAGTTCGTGCAGATAACCAACAATTTACGACGTTCAGATGAGACTGACGTGAGGTAAAGAATAATTCATTAATAGAAGACTAATTGATCAGATATTAAAATATCTGAAGAGTTACAGTTGAAGTCGAAAGATTACATACACTTAGGTTGGAGTCATTAAAACTCGCTTTTTATCCGCTCCACAAATTTCTTGTTAACAAACTATAGTTTTGGCAAGTCGGTTAGGACATCTACTTTGTGCATGACATAAGTCATTTTTCCAACAATTATTTACAGACAGATTATTTCACTTATAATTCACTGTATCACAATTCCAGTGGGTCAGAAGTTTACATACACTAAGTTGACCATGCCTTTAAACAGCTTGGAAAATTACAGAAAATGATGTCATGGCTTTAGAAGCTTCTGATAGGCTAATTGACATCATTTGAGTCAATTGGAGGTGTACCTGTGGATGTATTTCAAGGCCTACCTTCAAACTCAGTGCCTCTTTGCTTGACATCATGGGAAAATCAAAAGATATCAGCCAAGACCTCGGAAAAAAAATTGTAGACCTCCACAAGTCTGGTTCATCCTTGGGAGCAATTTCCAAACGCCTGAAGGTACCACGTTCATCTTTACAAACAATAGTACGCATGTATAAACACCATGGGACCACGCAGCCGTCATACCGCTCAGGAAGGAGACGCGTTCTGTCTCCTAGAGATGAACGTACTTTGATGCGAAAAGTGCAAATCAATTCCAGAAACACAGCAAAGCACCTTGTGAAGATGCTGGAGGAAACAAAAGTACAAAAGTATCTATATCCACAGTAAAACGAGTCCTATATCGAAATAACCTGAAAAACAGACTACGGTTTGCAACTGCACATGGGGACAAGGATCGTACTTTTTGGAGAAATGTCCTCTGGTCTGATGAAACAAAAATAGAACTGTTTGGCCATAATGATCGTCGTTATGTTTGGAGGAAAAAGGGGGACGCTTGCAAGCCGAAGAACACCATCCCAACCGTGATGCACAGGGGTGGTAGCATCATGTTTTGGGGGTGCTTTGCTGCAGGAGGGACTGGTGCACTTCACAAAATAGATGGCATCATGAGGTAGGAAAACTATATTGGATATATTGAACCAACATCTCAAGACATCAGTCAGGAAGTTAAAGCTTGGTCGCAAATGGCTCTTCCAAATGGACAATGACAACAAGCATACTTCCAAAGTTGTGGCAAAAAGGCTTAAAACTTCTTATAACTAGGGGGCGACATTTTCACTTTTGGATGAATTGGTGCCCAAATTAAACGGCCTCGTACTCTGTCCTAGATCATATGGTATGCATATTACTATTACTATTACTATTACTATTACTACTATATTACTATTGGATAGAAAACACTCTGAAGTTTCTAAAACTGTTTGAATTATATCTGTGAGTAAAACAGAACTCATATGGCAGGCAAACTTCCAAACAGGAAGTGAAAATTCTGAAATGGGTCGCTGTGAAAGGCATCGCCTATTCAATTGCCTTATATTATGGATCTGTATGCACTTCATACGCCTTCCACTAGATGTCAACAGGCAGTAGAACGCGGAATGAAGCGTCTAGCCTGATGTGGGACCGAATGAGAGCCTTTGGAGTGACAGGTCAGGCATATTGCCAGTTCTTGGCCACGCACACTACGCATGTGATGTCCTTGTCTGCAATGCGTTAGATAGACATGAAGAAATGCTCCGTCTGGGACGTTATTGGATATATATGAGAAAAACATCCTGAAGATTGATTCTCAACTGAGCTTGACCAGTTTATTCGATTTGTAATATCACTTTTGGAAGTTTTCGTTCATTAGCGTAAAGTTCTATGGACACGTGAACAACACATGCTAGCCAAAGTTGCTTATTCGACAGAAGTAATGGACATTATAAAACAAAAAAAACGATTTATTGTGGAACTAGGATTCCTGGCACTGCATTCTGATGAAAGATCAAAGGTAAGGGAATATTTATGATGTCATTTCGAATTTCTGTTGACTCCAACATGGCGGAGAATGGCTGAGCGCTGTCTCAGATTATTGCATGCTGTGCTTTTTACTAAAGTTATTTTTTAAATCTAACACAGCGGTTGCATTAAGAACCAGTGTATCTTTAATTATATGTTAAACATGTATCATAAACTATGATGAAAGATGAGTATTTCTGTATTTCACGTGGCTATCTGTAATTACTTTCGCTATTTTGGAGCCATTTCTGAACATGGCGCCAATGTATAAACACGATTTGTGGCTATAAATATGCACATAATCGAACAAAACATAAATGTATTGTATAACATGATGTCATATGACTGTCATCTGATGAAGTTGTTCAAAGGTTAGTGATTAATTTTATCTCTATTTGTGGGTTTTGTGAAAGCTATCTTTTCTGTGAAAAAATGGCGGTGTGTTTTTGGATATTGTGGTGAGCTAACATAAATATATGTTGTGTTTTCGCTGTAAAACATTTTAAAAATCGGACATGTTGGCTGGATTCACAAGATGTTTATCTTTCATTTGCTGTATTGGACTTGTGATTTCATGAAATTATATTATATTATATCCCTGTGGCGCTAGACTAGGCTATGCTAGTCAGCGTTTCTGATGACAGTTATCCCGGATCCGGGATGGGTGGTCCAGAGAGGTTTTAAGGACAACATTCCTGCTTTCTTACAGGTGCACCATAGTGGCAACATCCCTCCTCAACCTCGCTTAAGATACAGTCCACCCGTCCTTTTCTTTAGTGTCACTGATCTAACGTGAAAAAACGTGTTCCATTGATCAGCTTCCAACCAATCAGTCATGTTAGATTCAATGAGTGATTGCATTCAAGGAAAGGATGATGCACTTTCAAAGTATTTGAAGACCTGGTTTTATGTTGGGAATAAACTTCAACTCACTTGACTCTGTCACAGAGGAGCCTCACTTCTGTGGAGGTCTAACTGTAACTGAGCCTGAAGGACCTCGCAAACCAGACATAGAGGGGGAGACTGATATGGAACAGTATGTCCTCTTATGTCAATACACCTATGTCCTCGTATGTTACATCTCTGAGAATTGGGGTTGCTATTATGTCAATAAACCCAATGTCCTCATAAGTCACCTTTCTCTGAGGGTTGTGTCTAGTTAATCCACTCATGTCCTCACGTCCCTCTGAATGGGGCTGGCAGGTGGTTAACACGCATGAATTAGAGAGCATATTAGTGGCCGTCTGAGAGATCATTAAGAGGCGATTCATCTCCATACCACACATACACATGCACACACACAGCTCTGCATCAGATTTGTAAGTTAAAAACTTCTAGAGTCGATGTCCCCCACAGAAATCTATTAAGTATAATTGTAAAAAATCCTATGAAACTCCGAAATCTAGAGATATCTGTTTTTTGTATGGGCTGCATCTCAATCCACCGGATCCACCGATGTCAGCCTTTCTCATCTGTGGTGGAAGGTGACAGCGCCTCAGCGGTGGATTCAGACCGGGAAACATCCAGAAAATCAGTCTTCTCACAAAAACGTCTGTTATTATGACCCCTCTATGGAAGAATGTGACTCTCACGAACGTGATGTTGTTCTGCGTTTGCTCTACGACCCCATAAGCTATACGGGACTCATCTGAAGTCAGTACCACCAATGTGCCAACTTATGTCTGTAGCGTCCAAACTGTTTGGGCTACACACTAATATGACCCCTTTATGGAAAGATGAGACCCTCTCTCTGCAGTTACACAAAAACACTGTCTTCCATCCTCTCTAGAACGGTCAATTCTTAACGTAAAAACTCACTGCATTGTTATTTACACGTCAATATACTGTCTGTGGAGCTGGGAGAGAGGAGGGGGAGAGAGATGAGAAGAGGGGAGGGACGAAAAGAAGGAGGGAGAGAGAATGGAGAGGGAGGAGGGAGAGAGAAGGGGGAGAGTGAGTGAGGGGGAGAGAGAAAAGGAGAGGGTGAAGGAGGGAGGGGGAGAGAGAAAGTCGACAGACATAGGTGAGAGAGAGGAGAGTGAAGAAGAGAGAGATGAGAGGATGTGGAGGAGAGAGAGGGTAAACGAGGGAGGGGGAGAGAGAGAGATAAAGAGAGAGAGAGAGGAGGGGGAAAGAGATAGAGAAGAGAGAGGGAGGGAGACAGAGAGAGGGTGTAGGGGAGAAAGAAGGGGGAGGGAGAAAGATGAGGGGGTATAAAGAGGTAGAGAGAAAGAGACTGAGGGAGGGAAGGAGGGAGAGAAGCGTGAAACAGAGGAGAGGAGGGATGAGAGATAGGTCTGTCTGTGTGTGTCTCATCCTTTCAACTTTTTGACTGGAATGTTTTGACATAAGCATCAATTGGTTGAAATATTTTCCCATTGACTGGAAATGTATTGGCATTCAACCCTGTGACACCCATCTTTTCCCATTGAATGCAATGTATTGACATAAGCATCAATTGGTTGACACTCATCTTTTCCCATTGAATGTGATGTATTCACATACGCATCAAGAGGTTGACATATTTTCCCATTGGCACCTCAAAGCCTGCTGGGAGCATGGCCAATTGACATAATCTTCAATTGGTAGAACCATACGATTTTGCAAAAAGGATGACAGGATGACGTTTTCCTATGACATCATTTTAGGACACCACATTGTGAGAATATATTTGTGGATGAGCATGATTGCTTACTATCCAACCAGGTCACTGGAGAGCTAAGGCGTTCGTCCAGGTCCCTGTTCTCCCTCTTTCTCAACCGTTGAATACTCAAGTCAAACCGTGAGATCTTGTTGCACTTCAATATTAGTTGAGAAAGGGCTAGGCAATAGATTATCATTACTGACTGGCCACAATGACATGCATGGCCACCCTCCTCCGCCTATCCCTCGCTCCAAGGAGAGAGGGATGAGGCAGCAATGACTGTTTACCTGTCAAGGCCCTCCTTTGTGATCAAACAAAAGATCAAAACAATGGAGAAGAGGAATGGTCAGAATGAAGGAGGGGCCGAAAAAGAGCTGTAGCGCAAAGAACAACAGGATGACAAAACAGGAAAGTGTTCCCATAAAACATATCATATTCATTGAGCTATAAACAGAATGAAAGTTCTCTAGCATATAGAAGGAGATGCATAACTCTCCTCGATGTGTTTATTACTACTCCTATCTCTAAATGTGTTGGACTCTGTCTTGTACCTCAGTTATTACTCAAAAATACATATTACTCCTGCAGTTATATTATTATTAAGATCTAGGAGCAGAGTATACAGTTAATTAGATTTCCTTTTCCCTGGGGGTATCTTGCCCTTTGCTAAGAGAAAGTGAAGGTATAGAACAGCATATACAACACCATTATGTGACATGGGAGGAAATATTACAGCAATATTACAGGACAACACAGCGGTGCGTGGAGCGACACAATATTAGTCACTTTAGGGGACCTGGGGGCATCGGGAATAAGATTTATTAAAAGCAAGTCTATTTTCATTAATATTTCAGCACAACAAGAGGCCTATTTTTCACACCAACCTCCGCCTTGTCTCCTTCCTGGATGAGGTCATGAAAAATTGATGAGTAATTAAAAAATATCACTTCAACGCTCTGTGTCCCCGTACTATGATGCCTTACAGAGTCATCTTTTACAATGGCCGCTTGATATGACAGCCCATCTCTGGGGGTCAAGAGTCATGCTCAAAGACATTATCAATCCCAGCAGAAGGTCAGAGGGAAAATGTCAGTGACTTGATTACGGGGCTAGCTGTGTGACATCCCCTGCAAAGTCGATGTGACCACTGCAGAAAATCAAATCAAAGTTAATTTGTCACATGCGCCGAATACAACAGGTGTAGACCTTACAGTGAAATGCTTACTTACAGGCCCTAACCAACAGTGCGATTTTTAAGTAAAAAATAGGTATTAGGTGAACAATAGATAAGGAAATAAATAAATACAACAGTAAAAAGACAGTGAAAAATAACAGTAGCGAGGCTATATACAGGCACCAGTTAGTCAGGCTAATTGAGGTAGTATGTACATGTAGGTATGGTTAAAGTGACTATGCATATATGATAAACAGAGAGTAGCAGTAGTGTAAAAGAGGGGTTGGCGGGTGGAGGGGTGGCAGGACACAATGCAGATAGTCCAGGTAGCCAGTGTGCGGTGGCACCGGTTAGTCGGGCTAAATGAGGTAGTATGTACATGACTGTGTCCCTGTACTAAAACTGACATTTCTTATGCGTTTTGGAAGTTACACGCCTGAAACCTTGAACATAGACTGCTGACACCCTGTGGAAGCCATAGGAATTGCATCATGGGGGCTAGAATTCAGTATGCCCCTATTACTTTCCATTGTAAGAGCATGATCTCTCAAAAAAGAAAAATGTTTGGTTGGTTTTTCTTTGGATTTTCTCCTACCATATCTATTGTGTTATATTCTCCAATATTATTTTAAAATTTCTACAAACGTCAAAGTGTTTTCTTTCCAATGGTACCAAGTATATGCATATCTTGGCCTCAGGGCCTGAGCAACAGGCAGTTTACTTTGGGCATGTCATTCAGGCAGAAATTGAGAAAAAAAGTGGCCTAACCCGAAGAAGTTTTAAAGTGACTATGCATATATGATAAACAGAGAGTAGCAGCAGCGTAAAAGAGGGGTTGGGGGGGCGGGACAATGCAAATAGTCTGGCTAGCCATTTGATTACTTGTTCAGGAGTCTTATGGCTTGGGGGTAAAAGCTGTTGAGAAGCCTTTTGGTCCTAGACTTGGCGTTCCGGTATCGCTTGCCATGCGGTAGTAGAGAGAACAGTCTATGGGGGTGGGGTTCACTGGGGTGGCTGGGGTCTATGACAATTTTTAGGGCCTTCCTCTGACACTGCCTGGTGTAGAGGTCCTGGATGGCAGGCAGCTTAGCCTCAGTGATGTATTGGGCCGTACGCACCACCCTCTGTAGTGCCTTGTGGTCGGAGGCCGAGCAGTTGCCGTACCAGGCAGTGATGCAACCAGCCAGGATGCTCTCGATGATGCAGCTGTAGAACCTTTTGAGGATCTGAGAACCCATGCCAAATCTTTTTAGTTTCCTGAGGGGGAATAGGCTTTGTCGTGCCCTCTTCACGACTGTCTTGGTGTGTTTGGACCATTCTAGTTTGTTGGTGATGAGGACACCAAGGAACTTGAAGCTCTCAACCTGCTCCACAAACCTGCGTTTGGCAGGTTTGTGTTTGTATGTGTATGTGTGTGCATGCGTGTCTACAACTGTAAGGGACACACTGACAAATCACCTCCACCCAACAACGCTGCCTAGATAGCCTCCTTTAGCCGCAGTGTGCGTTCGTAAGTAAAGGCCAATGATATTCCCCTCCACAGCCACATTACACAATGACACCAGCCAGAATGAAGAAGAGGGGGAGAGAGAGAGAAGGTGGACAGGGGGAGACAGAGGGAGATGAAGGGAGGAGACTTGGGGGAGAGGTGGAGTTAAGGTTGATGGATAACGCTGCAGAGGTAATAATGCCCCTCACGACAGACCCAATTTCATTAACACCCTATCTGGATGTGTGTTTCGTCTTTTTCTCTGCCCTCTCTCTCGCTTTGTGCTTCTTCCTCTCTTATTTTGTGTCCACATATATGTTTCTATATCTATATCCATCGTTAAATTTGTTACGAATGGATTGTGTGTGTGAAGTTACAATACTCGACTTTACAAGTGTACTGTATTTCTCCATCTCTATGGCCGTGTCAGATTCCCCATACTTGCGTCCTACATAGTAGGCTTAAGGGGTATGAGAAAATAGAAAGTGTTACAGTGTGTGAACATTTGGAAAATGTAATATGCTTTAAATGCCGTGATGTCATACTCGTTTCAACTTTTCATCTAGTATGAATTTGCTGCACAACATTTAGGAAGTGAATAGTCTTTTCAGACCCAATTGTTTGGCAACAGCTGATAATCAGATAAGGTGACAGATAATGCTGTACCAAAATGAATGAATGTTAAGGAACAACCTCATTTGCAGTATGGATGAGCCTAGTATGTTTATGTGTTGAATACTGCATATGTTTTCACTAACCCGTGTTCTAAAGAGTATGTAGTATGGTTAGTACACAGCGTATACTTTTCCAAAACAGAAGGCAAGAAGAATTTTGGGCACAGCCTCTATCAACCTGCCTAGATAGGCATCAACCTGCCCCCCTTCCCTCTCTCTCAGTACATAAACTTGTAAACTGGCCCTCACCATCTCCTCATCGAAACACACAACAAACATGTTGACAGACGTTCCTCGTGACTGACATACGTACCACTTGCTATTCCTGTCCTCTATAGGTCGATACACTGCTAAACTGTTGACAGAGGGTGTGTGATCATTGGTTGCTCATGCGCACGGTGTGCACACACTCACACTAGCCAGTGAGATCTTAAAGAGCAACTGAACGCACCGATTCTGAAAGTGTTTTTTTGTCGCTCATTAAAGAAAACAAGATTTCATTCTTGGGGTTGTGGTTCGATGTGGCAGTTACTGATATTTGTCCTCCATGAGGCACCAAAGGACTTCCTCAAAATAGTCCGAATGAATCTAAGATCAAGACATCTGTAATTAATTTTAATGTTTTTGCAGAGGAGGTTTTAGTCTATCAATTTTACATCTAGCTAAGGTGCAGTTTTTCTAAAGTAAAAAAAATGGTGTTGTCTTACGTAAACAAAGTCCGATCCGCTAAACAGCTGGGCAGGTCTGTCTCACTGTCTGTGTGTTCTGGTATATGATTGGTTAGACCTCAATCACCACAGCTGTTCATCCCATGTTAGTGGGTAAGTGGGCATTGTCGAAATCAAAACCCAACCATCAGATTTATTTATTTAACCTTTATTTAACTAGGCAACAAATTCTTATTTACAATGACGGCCTAATCCAGCCAAACCCGGACGACGCTGGGCCAATTGTGCGCCGCCCTATGGGACTCCCAATCACGGCCGGTTGTGATACAGCCTGGATTTGACCAGGGTGTCTGTAGTGACTCTTCTAGCACTGAGATTTAGTGCCTTAGACCGTTGCGCCATTTGGGAGCCCTTGGGAGATAAGTCATGATGATCTCTTGTACAGAAATTTCACCGACCTCTGTTTGTCGGTAATCAGATAAATGACGAAAATGAACTTACTTGCATTTTTTGTCAATTTTGGTACTGGAATAAATGTTTCTGGCTAATATCGATGTTACATATGCTGTTTTCAATGACAGAAGTTGGTTTTCGAGTTCAGGTCTGCTTTAAAAAGGCAAAAATATAATTTCTCCTTAGTGTGTTCCTTGTTTTTCCCTCTCCCATCTCTCTGTTCTCTCTCTTTCTCCATGATCTTTCTGTCAAGGAGAACTGTGGCTGGATTTGCACAGTCAGAGCTGTGAGCTCATGACGATCCTCTTGCAGCGATGAGATGATGCAGATGACGTAATGAGTTCTATGATTTACGGACTCCGATGACAGTACAGAGAAGGCCAAACCAAGTTAAAACCTGATTTATCTATCGACATATGAGCTGATTTGAGATGTCTGATTTGAAATGTCTGTATTTTAGCAAATTATTCTGACATAAAAAAAAGAAACAAAAGAAAAGAGAGGACACAGACAAAACCAAACTTCCTAAAAGTAGATAATAAAATGCAGGTTATCCAAACCTGAGGTGACAAACCAAGAACCTGCGTTGATTTCCTTTTCTCTGCTCACCTCTCTTTCTTGCATTATTTCCTTTAGTACAAAAAATAAAAAACCCTCCTATTTTCCTAAAACAAAGAATACCAGCAACATCAACAAAACCATCAAAAACAACCCCCATGCATTCAACGTTAGGCTACCTTATAAATACACAATTTGCTCTATCTATTAAAAGCTACAAACTCACCTATAGAGTGTGTGGGTAGGTCTATCACTATGGAGATAGTATATCTTTATAGATTTCGCCTGTGGTGAGAGATCCCCAGTTATAGTCCAATAAACAGAGGCAGACGCTCCTCCTTCATATCCCTGGTAAAGTGGCCCAGTCTCCTCTCAGTCAAATGGCCAGTGGTATGGGTGTGTGTGTGTCAGGGTGAGTGTGTATGAGTGTTTTTGTGTGTGGTGTGTTCTATGGGTGTGTGCGTCCGTCAGTGTGAGTTAGAGTGCAGGAACTGCGTCTCTGTTGCCAAGCTGAACGGAGAGAAGGAGAGAATGCGCTGGGGGACTAGTAGGGAGACTCCCATCCAGCAGCGCAGACACAAGAAATAGAGAAGAGGGAGGGGGGACATAAAGAAAGACAAGAGAGCTGGAGAGAGGAATAAGTGTGTGTGTGTGTGTGTGTGTGTGTGTGTGTGTGTGTGTGTGTGTGTGTGTGTGTGTGTGTGTGTGTGTGTGTGTGTGTGTGTGTGTGTGTGTGTGTGTGTGTGTGTGTGTGTGTGTGTGTGTGTGTGTGTGTGTGTGTGTGTGTGTGTGTGTGTGTGTGTGTATGTGTGTTGTGTGTGTGTGTGTGTGTGCATCAGTCCCTCCAGGATTCTGCGATTGCAACATTTTTAGCAACATCAAGAATTCCCCGCATACTATGCGAGGGTTTGGAAATTTGACCATTCACTGCACAATTTTTGCATAACACAGTTAAATCATTGCAATATATCATTACCCATCATCGCAGTACAAAAAGAGGGCTTACAATTTCAAACAATCAGCACACATTTAAAGCATACTGGGGGTTTTTATCGCTTTTGTGCAATTTTGTGGGACATTTTCACAACTATTATTATAAATGTATCCTGTTTAAAAAATGTATATATTGCTTTGTTTTGTTTTCTCTGTAATACTACTAGCCACCTAGCAATTTTATGGAGTTGGCTTTAGCTAGCCTAGATAGGTTCCCAATCTCCCAACCTCATAACTATCTACCAAGAAGCCATTTCATGCTATCCATCAAGATAGAGTAGTTAGACAAGCTAACTATCTTAGCTGGCATGCCTGATGGACTGGTTGGTAGACCACGCCTGAAAATGTACTGAATAAGACTCACATTCCTTTCAATCTTTCACCCAGAATTTCCAAGATGCAGAGAAGCATATTCCATGTCTTTAAAAGATAACCACCAGTCAGGAGGATACAGACAGCTCAAGAGGTACACTCATAGAAAAAAAGGTGCTTTCTAGAACCTAAAAGGGTTATTTGGCTGTCCCCATAGGAGAACTGTCCCGCATGTAGAACCCTAATGATCAATGGTTGTGTGGAGAAAGATGTCTACAAACAAAAATAATGCGCAATGAATGGTTTTGAATGTGAGACTGGCTGTATTACAAGTGTTACCAGTTTAGAGTTTTGTACTAAGAGTTTTGAATTCACCACATACTGTACTTGTGAAAATAGTACCAAAGCGATAAAGCGGTCACATAATCATCACATATTGCCTTGCAAAATGTCAGGATTTCTGCATCAAAATCAAGCCCACAACAATCACAAAAAATCCCTGTGAAATCCTGGAGGGCCTGGTGTGAGTGTGTGTTCACCCATTAGAGCACAACACCCCCAGCCCATCCCTGGACAAACATTAAGAGGCCCATACACACATCCCAGTGATCACTTCTATGAGATGGACATGAGAACAAGCAGGCGGTGAAGCAGAGATACCAGGGCCAAGTGAGAAAGAAGCATATCTCTCTCTCTCTCTCTCTCTCTCCTATGAGACAAGTCATAGAGTAAAAACAGAAACATCAGAAACCTCCAGCTAAACCCCCCCCCCCCCCAATAGCCCATCTGTTTCCAGTATAACAGGGAACAACAGAATAAAACAGCTGATCGGAACCCCCCGTGATGTCTATTCACTGCTAATTATACTTAACTGTGCTTTAGTGAACATCTCCCTCTCTCCTGTCTCTCCGTACAGTAGGTGCTTTTCATCTCAACAGCTGCAGATGACAGAGCACATTGAGACAGGAGGGGCTCTCAGCTCCGACGTAACCGGACTGTGACAGTGAGTGGGACCAGCGAAATGTGGTTTGCGTGTGTGTGTGTGCGTGAGTACGTCCGTTGGTGTGTGTGCGTTAGTCTGTGTATGTGTGTTTGCATAACTTTTGGAGGCTACTGTAAGAACTATAGGATGCAGTATATTCCTGTTCCCATGGAGCGTATTTATTACATGTGACAAGACATATCTTGCAACTCTTTTCAGACTACATTTACGGATAATCATGAATGAATCATGAATAATGATGAGGGAAAGTTACAGACGTACAAATATCATACCCCCCCCCCCCCAAAAAAAATGCTAACCTCTCATCATTGCAATAAAAAGGGAGGTTAGCATTTTTGGGGGGGGGTATGATATTTGTGCGTCTGTGACTTTCCCTCATCATTATTCATGATTCACTCAGTATGATACGTAATCATGGTAGCGTCCACATTAATGTAGATGTGTTTAGAAACATATTCTATTCTTATTTATAATTACAGTGACTCCAAAATGACACATTATTCATAAATTATTTGCCATAAATTTCTATTGGGCACAAAATATTCTAAAACACAACCAAAATAAACAGCAAATGCATCCAACAAAATTGTAGAGTTACAAGCTATGAATATGGGACCAAATACGTAACTTTTTACTACTTTAATACACATATAAGTGAATTTGTCCCAATACTTTTGGTCCCCTAAATTGGGGGAACTATGTACAAAAAGTGCTATAGTTGCTAAACGGTTCCCCTGACGTGGATGAAAATACCTTAAAATTAAAGCTGACAGTCTGCACTTTAACCTCATAGTCATTGTATCACTTCAAATCCAAAGTGCTGGAGTACAGAGCCAAAACATTTGTCACTGTGCTAATACTTTTAGAGATCACAGTATAAAGTTTTCCTGACCTACAATGAAACCAAACCAAACCAGAAACGATAAAACCAAAACTGAAGAAACATTTGGTCAATCTGATTTCAAATGACATCAAACAGTGAGAAAACACTAATGGAGTACCATGACAGTATTTAGAGAACCATAACAGAAGTGTTCCGAAAGCATCAGAAAAGCATTAGGAATACGTTAGTAGCTGAAAAATGCAGAAAGAATGTAATGCAGAGATATTCCAGAGCGCCACGCACCCACACACATTACAAACACACGCACACCACACACACCAATAATCTCCGCCAACGCTACCAAAACACAGATCTGCAGGAGTACGGTACCTGACCTTAGAGACAGGCATCTGGATGCTCCGAGTGTGTGTGAGTGTGTGTGAGGTCAAGGAGGATCCCTGTGTTTGTGTTTAAGAGGAGTTCTGCCAGAGCAGGGTGTGCGGGAAAACACACACACACATGCACAGAACAGTAGCTAAAGAGGACAGAAAATCCAGGTGTGAAAAACACTAGTGGTGTGTCCCTCTCTCTTCTGTCTGTCCTTCTCTTTTTCTCTCACTGCCTCTATGTTTCTCCTTTTCTCTGCCTCTCTCTCTCTCGCTCTCTTTCTGTCCGGATGTTGTGCAGTCCTGCCTATCTCTCTCTCTCTTTCTGTCTGGATGTTGTGCAGTCCTGCCTCTCTCTCTCTCTTTCTGTCTGGATGTTGTGCAGTCCTGCCTCTCTCTCTCTCTTTCTGTCTGGATGTTGTGCAGTCCTGCCTCTCTCTCTCTCTTTCTGTCCGGATGTTGTGCAGTCCTGCCTCTCTCTCTCTCTTTCTGTCTGGATGTTGTGCAGTCCTGCCTCTCTTTCTCTCTTTCTGTCTGGATGTTGTGCAGTCCTGCCTCTCTCTCTCTCTTTCTGTCTGGATGTTGTGCAGTCCTGCCTCTCTCTCTCTCTTTCTGTCTGGATGTTGTGCAGTCCTGCCTCTCTCTCTCTCTCTTTCTGTCTGGATGTTGTGCAGTCCTGCCTCTCTCTCTTTCTTTCTGTCTGGATGTTGTGCAGTCCTGCCTCTCTCTCTCTCTCTTTCTGTCTGGATGTTGTGCAGTCCTGCCTCTCTTTCTCTCTTTCTGTCTGGATGTTGTGCAGTCCTGCCTCTCTCTCTCTCTTTCTGTCTGGATGTTGTGCAGTCCTGCCTCTCTCTCTCTTTCTGTCTGGATGTTGTGCAGTCCTGCCTCTCTCTCTCTCTCTCTTTCTGTCTGGATGTTGTGCTGTCCTGCCTCACTCTCTCTCTCTTTCTGTCTGGATGTTGTGCAGTCCTGCCTCTCTCTCTCTTTCTGTCTGGATGTTGTGCAGTCCTGCCTCTCTCTCTCTCTTTCTGTCTGGATGTTGTGCTGTCCTGCCTCTCTCTCTCTCTCTTTCTGTCTGGATGTTGTGCAGTCCTGCCTCTCTCTCTCTCTCTTTCTGTCTGGATGTTGTGCAGTCCTGCCTCTCTCTCTCTCTCTTTCTATCTGGATGTTGTGCAGTCCTGCCTCACTCTCTCTCTATTTCTGTCTGGATGTTGTGCAGTCCTGCCTCTCTCTCTCTTTCTGTCTGGATGTTGTGCAGTCCTGCCTCTCTCTCTCTCTTTCTGTCTGGATGTTGCGCAGTCCTGCCTCTCTCTCTCTTTCTGTCTGGATGTTGTGCAGTCCTGCCTCTCTCTCTCTCTCTCTCTTTCTGTCTGGATGTTGTGCTGTCCTGCCTCACTCTCTCTCTCTTTCTGTCTGGATGTTGTGCAGTCCTGCCTCTCTCTCTCTTTCTGTCTGGATGTTGTGCTGTCCTGCCTCTCTCTCTCTCTCTCTCTCTCTCTCTTTCTGTCTGGATGTTGTGCTGTCCTGCCTCACTCTCTCTCTCTTTCTGTCTGGATGTTGTGCAGTCCTGCCTCTCTCTCTCTCTCTCTCTCTCTCTCTCTCTCTCTCTTTCTGTCTGGATGTTGTGCAGTCCTGCCTCTCTCTCTCTCTCTCTCTTTCTGTCTGGATGTTGTGCTGTCCTGCCTCTCTCTCTCTTTCTGTCTGGATGTTGTGCAGTCCTGCCTCTCTCTCTCTCTTTCTGTCTGGATGTTGTGCAGTCCTGCCTCTCTCTCTCTCTCTCTCTGTCTGGATGTTGTGCAGTCCTGCCTCTCTCTCTCTCTCTTTCTATCTGGATGTTGTACAGTCCTGCCTATCTCTCTTTCTGTCTGGATGTTGTGCAGTCCTGCCTCTCTCTCTCTCTGTCTGTCTGGATGTTGTGCAGTCCTGCCTATCTCTCTGTGTGGTTATAATGTGGGTGCCAACGTGCAACACTAGTGCTGGGGAAGGGGAGAGAGGGAAGGAGGGGAGCAGTGAGGGGTTAGGGAATGACGAAGGGAGAAAGAGGACAGAGAGAAGTGACAGTTGATAGGTGGAGGTATGGAAGCGAATTGATAGGTGGAGGGATGGAAGCAAGTTGATAGGTGGAGGGATGGAAGTGAGTTGATAGGTGGAGGGATGGAAGTGAGTTGATAGGTGGAGGAACGGAAGTGAGTTGATAGGTGGAGGGACGGAAGCGAGTTGATAGGTGGAGGGACAAAAGCGAGTTGATAGGTGGTGATGAGAAAAGGGGAAGAGTTTTGGAGGAGGGGCGGGAGGTGAGAGAGAAAGAGAGAAAACAGTAGGAGAAAGAGGACACAGAGTTGATATTAGGGAGAAAGAGAAAGGTGCATGAGTTGATAAGGAAGGAGGGAGAAGGGAGCTGTACCCATATGTTGGTGTGTCTCTGGAGACCCATGATGCTGTGCTGTCCTGTCCCTCTACCTCCCTCCCTCCCTCCCTCTTGCCCCACCAGCTATCTTTAGACCTCAGCTCAGCCGTGAATCAAAGCAGTGAATCAAAGTCTATCAAACAGGAGTGGGATCCGGGATACAAAAGAGCCCTGGCTTCCACACCTTATCAACCAGAAAGACACACACATAGGTAGAGGACACCCACACACAATCAATTGAGGCTCATATATCGGCACACAGACACACACAAAAAATACACACATACACACTTGCTTTTACTCCCATCTTATCCCAGTGAAATGCCACTTTAATCTACACCTCTTCTATACACATTCTTGTACAGCTAATCTAATATGTTAATAGCACGCATGACTTCAAAATGATCAGGGTTAAAGGGCTATTGGATTCCCTCAAGCTGTAGTTTACCTGCACAAACACTGAAGACAACTTCCCCTGTCTAGACAATAACATTATAAAAACACAACGTATCATCGCTGTCGGAAGAAAACCTCTCAACTCCATATTTGTCCATTTTTTATTGCCATTTTTAGATGAAGTCTAAGATAGAACGAGTGGACCATTATACACATTGTCATAGACTTTCCACATAGAGCCATGTCATAGCAAAGTCAAATATCTTTTATGTGTTAATACAATGTCTTCACGTTCCTTAAATAAATGATTATCCTAAGCACTGCGTGCTTGGCCTCTGCGGAGAAAGTCTAATTATCCTAACCCAAGAATGTGAATAATTAAAATAAGGAAATTAGGCTGAGGGAAAAATAAGGCGTCTTAAGACCTGGTCCATTAGTTTTATACAAAGCCTTGATATATACACTATATATACAAAAGTATGTGGACAACCCTTCAAATGTGTGGATTCGGCTATTTCAGACACACCCGTTGCTGACAGGTGTATAAAATCGAGCACACAGCCATGCAATCTCCATAGACAAACATTGGCAGTAGAATGGCCTTACTGAAGAGCTCAGTGACTTTCAACGTGGCACCGTCATAGGATTCCACCTTTCCAACAAGTCAGTTTGTCAAGTTTCTTCCCTGCTAGAGCTATCCCGGTCAACTGTAAGGGCTGTTATTGTGAAGTGGAAACGTCTATGTGCAACAACGGTTCAGCCACGAAGTGGTAGGCCACACAAACTCACGGAACGGGGACTGCCGAGTGCTGAGGTACGTAGCACGTAAAAATTGTCTGTCCTCAGTTGCAACACTCACTACCGAGATCCAAACTGTCTCTGGAAGCAACGTCAGCACAAGAACTGTTCGTCGGGAGTTTCATGATGGGTTTTCATGGCCGAGCACACACAAGCCTAAGATCACCATGCGCAATGCCATGAGTCAGCTGGAGTGGTGTGAAGTTCGCCACCATTGGACTCTGGAGCAGTGGAAACACGTTCTCTAGATTGATGAATCACGCTTCGCCATCTGACAGTTCAAAGGACGAATCTGGGTTTGGCGGATGCCAGGAGAACGCTACCTGCCCCAATGCATAGTGCCAACTGTAAATTTTGGTGGCTGCGGAATAATGGTCTGGGGCTGTTTTTCATGGTTTGTGCTAGGCCCCTTAGTTCTAGTGAAGGGAAATATTGTTCGGTGTAGAAGAACTTAACTGGCCTGTACATAGCCCTGACCTCAACCCCATCGAACACCTTTGGGACGAATTGGAACGCCGACTGCGAGCCAGGTCTAATCGCCCAACTTCAGTACCCAACTTTACTAATGCACTTGTAACTGAATGTAAGCAAGTCCCCGCAGCAATGTTCCAACATCAAGTGGAAAGCCTTCCCAGAAGAGTGGAGGCTGTTATAGCAGCAAAAGGTGGTCCAACTCCATATTAATGCCCATGATTTTGGAATGAGATGTTCGACAAGCAGGTGTCCACATACCTTTGGTCATGTAGTCCATGTATGCCAGTGCATTATACAGTATAACAACAGGACAAGCTATAAATAGTTCAGGGCTTTTTGAACTGAATTAAAGCAAAACAATATCCATCAAAGATAAATGATTAAAGTTTAAAGCCTGCCTGAAGAATTGATCCTAGGACGTGATGGATATCACCTTGGGGGCTCCCAACCCCCCAAAGGCAACTGCCCCATGGCAATGTGTTTAGAATTGCAGGAAATTAGCTTTAAAACAACCACATTAAACATTTTCTCACAGCCTCATGGCAAAATGTGTAGAATTGTAGGAAGTTAGCTGTTTTCCCCAAAACACACTCACACATTGATGGGAGAGTGTATGTGTGTGTGCTTTTTCCAGATTACTGTGATCAATTCAGAAGTTAATGGAGACAGGTAAACAGAACCTTGAAAAGATAGGATGAGTGGGATGGAGGAGGTGAAAGAAATAATAAATGAGAGGGGGAAGCAGAGAGAAATAGATCTTTCTTTGAAGCCTGCTGTCAGTGATGTTCACAGAGCGGAGCGAGTGTCTGCTCAGGCAAAACATCATAAAGAGTCATAAAGAGAGGTGGCAAAAGACTGAAAGAGAGCGGGATAGAGAGAAACACAGAGATGTAATTAGGGATAGCGAGAAATAGAGAGGGGAGAGGGAGAAAAATAGAGAAGAGTGAAAGAAAGAGACAGACGGACATACATGCAGATGTAGGTTCTTAATTTGATCACCCTGATGCAGGAGAATTTCCCTACATGTATTTTAAAATGTGTGGTATATTTGACGTTTAAAAAGACTTCTGAAGTTTGTAATTTCCACTTTGAAATTTTAGACTTGATTTCCCCTTATGAAAAATGTATCAACCCTGACAAAAATATCCATTAATTATAATCCACATAATAATTCACATTTCCTGTTGCTGCTTTATTTTCCTGCTGTGCCAAACTGGTCAAACAAAGATCCTACATCTGTACAGTACATGAAGCTAGCTATGTACATTGCTTAATTAATTATTTTACAGACTTTCTTATGGAGAGTTAAAAAACCCAAGAGATTGAAGGAAATTATAGTCATAGTGTATATGCAGCTCTTGTAATGTTATTTTCTGGTTTCTCCACCTCTAAAAACAGCAAGTGCTCTGACAATCTGGTAACACACTATATATAACACAGAAAATGTGTGTGTGCGCAGGGCTCCAGTCTCCGACCATTTAGTCAGAGACTAAAAAAGTGAATAGTACTAGTGCCACCAGGGGAAAATGTTAGTCTGGACCCCTGGTGTGTGTGTGTGTGTGTGTGTGTGTGTGTGTGTGTGTGTGTGTGTGTGTGTGTGTGTGTGTGTGTGTGTGTGTGTGTGTGTGTGTGTGTGTGTGTGTGTGTGTGTGTGTGTGTGTGTGTGTGTGTGTGTGTGTGTGTGTGTCGTTTTGCGTGGGTGTGAGATGGGAGACACAAGGGATTCACACCCTGTCTGATCTGACACTATGTACCATGGAGGAGGGATCAAGAAGTGTTGGTGTCAAATGTTCAATCCCAGTGCTAGGCACTAGTTTTTTATTATTTTGTTTGAACCCTATTCCAAACCATAACCCTGTACCTTAACCATTCTGAAGTAATACATAAACTTAACCTTCAAAATGTGACCTTTGTGGACAAACGTCGGATTTTGAAGTGAGACTGAGAGAGATTTTTGCCTATACAGACTGTGTGTGTGTATGTGTGTTTGTGTGTGTTTTTGCGGGTGTGATGTATGTGTGCGCATGTGTGCATGTGTGTACGAGTAAGTAAGTGTGTGCGTTCGTTTGCATGTGTGTACGAGTAAGTAAGTGTGTGCGTTTGTTTGCATGTGTGTGACAGAGAGTCAGAGACAGGTAACTTAGCACCTTTCTTCCCCATCGCAAGGGTGAAAATGAGTTGTGTACCAGACTGTGCAGAGACTAAAGTTGTGATTTACACATTCTAATGGAATGTAGATGTTCTTCCTCTTTTCCCACAAAGAGATGTGACCTCTCCTTGCGAGGTGAAGACTAGGCCTTATCTGAGGCTCCCCTGTGTGTTGCGTTATACAACCGTAGCGTAGCCCAGCACTTAGTTCCACTGGGAGACCGTCAGGTGTCTAGCTATCTGTTTCTGCTCCACCGGACAAGCTACAGCAGCTCGTTGAGCAGCAGATGCTTGTTGGGTGTAATGCTCTGTGTTCGCTGGTTCAAAATGTCCGTTGCCGGAGAGTGATCACACACAGTCGCGTGTGTGTGTTCTGTGGTGTGTGTGTGTTTGGTGTGTGTGTGTAGTGTGTGTGCGTGCGTGCGTGCGTGCGTGCGTGCGTGCGTGCGTGCGTGCGTGCGTGCGTGCGTGCGTACGTGTGTGTGCGTGTTGTTTGTGTGTGATGTGGAATGTCTTAGTAACGATACCTAGAATGACTGAATGAACTACAACCAATGTGACACATGGCAAACACACAATGCAACAACAGTAGCCAAAACACCAATTTGGTCTTCAACCTCAGCAGTTACTTTAAATTAAGTGAAAATCGATGTAGACCGTAAACAAAGCAGGAGCCAGAAAATTCGTCCAGCAAGCTCTAACTTTGAACGAACCAAACACTGAAAGTCAATTTAGCTCTTCTGCACACAATGCCAGCAAACTGCCTCCGGCTCTTGTCCTCTCCCCCAGTCTCTCACAAGGGGCTTGGATGGATTTACTGGCTCAAGTGGAGAAAGTTCATCAACAAACTAAAATAAAAAACTGCCTTCAATGACGCTGGGTGCCAGCCAAACGGGGGGATTGTCAACGTGAGCGCCGTGACCATGCAGAGGAATGGAAAAGACGATTACCTGGGTGAATTACTGCATATAGGAGCCGTTTGCAGTCAGTTTTACTTTACCTCAGATCTACTTTTCTCCAGGATACAGTAAAAGTGTGTTTCAGCAGAGGATTTACCCTCCACATATCAGAGGAGAAATACTGTTACTGCCATCATGGCAAACGCAACATTGATTAAGGAGGAATTCTCTCTCTCTCTCTCTCTCTCTCTCTCTCTCTCTCTCTCTCTCTCTCTGTTTTTCAGTTTTTCTCAGCTTTTTGTCTCTTTCTTTCTCCTTCTTTCCTTCCAAAGAATTTTTTTCTCACCCAATTCAGCTTACAGTGCAACTGGCAACAGCTACTGTCAAGCTCCACCAGGTCTTTGTTAAAGTACTTAATGGTCCAATGCAGCTGTTTCTATCTCAATATCAAATCATTTCTGGGTAACAATGAAGTACATTACATCCGATTGTTTTCAATTAATCTTTTCACTTGAATCACAAATATCTCTAACGGTCGCCCCAGCGTGAGCTAATTTATGAGCGTGATGTCAGAATGCATTCAGTGTTCCAAAATGGGATTGTTACACAAATCACACCGGTTTGAGCGTTCACTGCAGGGATCCCTGTAGAATAATCACGCCTGTGTGTTAGCGCTTGTCAACGGGTGGAAATGGTCCAAAATAAACAAAAATAGCTTCTTCGCTAAATGCAATTTCTCAAGCAAGACCTGATGCGGTTCAACATTCCCACCCAGCCAAACAAGCTCTTGCACTAACACTGTATTATCAGAACTTTTACAATTTCACAGTATTATTCCAACCTCATAGTGTGGAAATACAGTGCATGAGACCTGTGTCACGACTCTCCTGTGAGGATCCAAAGGATCAGGTTACAGTGGGTCCGCTCTACAGCCCTCTCCAACAGAGGGGGAGAGGGATGGAGTTGGTCAGTTTTGTGACGGTTACCTTGCAGAAACTACCTTGCAGAAATACCTTGCAGAAACTCTGCCTTTGGGCTCTGTAGGATTGAGGGGAAAGAACCCTTTTGTTACAAGGAGACTCCTCCCACCAAAACTACGACATCCAAAAGTGGAGAATGACCCAATATTCCTAACACAAATAAGGTGGTAAATTGTTGGTGGGCCTTGAAACAACAATCATGTTGAATTCGTTACTAATTTGTAATGTAACTAAGGATAGTAGAACAACATAACTGTATCGCTGAATGTGTATATTTCCCAGTTATCAGATTTACATCTAAATGTTGTAGAACTTATATGATTAAATATGAAACTATTTGTGAGAAGATGAAATGTGATCATAGCTTTCTAAATGAGAAAATGTGTTTTCATATAAAGTTTATCCGGTCAGTAACTACGCCCACGTGAGCACAGACATTATGCAAAACGTAATGGAACCGCCCTTTTTCCAGGACCCGTGACGAAATTCACATCAGACCAAAAAAACGTGGAGCGGTGGCTGCACGTTGAATTGGTAAGAATTTAAATCTCTAGAGACCAGTAGGCGGAGGATAAGCCGGACGTCACGAAAGGTTAGACAATAGAGACCAGTAAATGGATGGTAAGCCGGACGTGTAAAATGGTTAGACTCTACATTAGACCAGCGTGACCAACAGCGTGAGCTGAAAGGTTTGAAATGGTTAGAAACTCTGAAACTCGAAGAAGAAGACTACACAGGAACATTCAGTCTGCACCTGTTTACGTACTTTAGTCTAGTAAACTCGACGAGAACCACTCGGTGGTACTTTGAAAGATCCATTCTAACGAACACTTCCTCTGGAAGATCCGTTCTAACAGACCCTCCGAGACAGAAAGCTACAGCTACAAAGACATTGTGACTTCTGGGGGACACAATCAGAGACTTCTGATGAACTACTCTCCACAGACTGATCGAGTGATTTCAACAAAGCGAGACGAAAAAGACATACAATCGTAAATATGTACTTTGCATTTCTAAATCCGAATGAGCGGTTGCTGGGGTGCTAAATATCCATATTTACGATGAGCGTATTATTCAACTGTATTTCCGATAGATTAAGTCCTTTGTCTCTTCTTCTCCCGCTCTTTCTTACGTGCCCCTGCCTTTTCAAGCCATCATATCGAGTTAGTCCACAAGAGACTTTTCATTGCATTATGTAGGAATCAATGTGTAATCTATCCTGTTTGTGTGTTTATATATTTCTGTGTGATTATTTAGTTAGTAAATAAATAATTAAGACAAATTGTATATTGCGACATTCAGAATGATGATGTAAGAGATATTTATATCTTTAGAGTTTAGTTGGAAGATAGTAACTTGTTAAATAAACCCCTTTTCCTGTGGTGCTACAAGATTACTAATGAGTTAATTGATACATGATTCATTTAATCATCGTAATAATTAAACTTAATTGATTTGATAAAATAACAGTCAAACACATTAATGATAGTCACAACACGACACCCATCTCGAAGCTCTACGGACAATTCCTTCAACCTCATGGCTTGGTTTTTGCTCTGACATGCACTATCAACTGTGGGACCTTATATTGACAGGTGTGTGCCTTTCCAAATCATGTCCAATATATTTTGATTGTATAACACTTTTTTGGTTAGTACATTATTCCATGTGTTATTTCATAGTTTTGATGCCTTCACTATTATTCTACAATGTAGAAAATAGCAAAAATAAATAAAAACCCTTGAATGAGTAGGTATGTCCAAACTTTTGACTGGTACTGTACATTTGCAAAAAAGTCTAAAAACCTGTTTTCACTTTGTCATTATGGGGTATTGTTTGTAGAATGATGAGGGAAAAAACTTATTTAATCCATTTTAGAATAAGGCTGTAATGTAACAAAATGTGGAAAAGGTCAAGGGGTCTGAAAACTTTTCGAATGCACTGTATATAGGCCTATACGACACATGAAAATCACACTTTTGACTACACTTTTAAGCACTATTTTAAGCACTATTTAAAGAAAATCCTCCAAAGTCAACATCTCAGAGCATTTTTGGCTCATTTGGAGCAGCATACAAAACAGCATACAAAACGTTTTCCACCAGCAAGTCAAGCTGAGAGGGATTGTGTATTTATCAGGGCGGACGTGAAATCATAAACTAATTTGGGGCTATTAGTGTTGAGTTAGTAATGAAATGAAAGTTGTGTTTATTTTAAATCACATTGTGAGCCGTTGGTTCTGGTCTTGGATTTGAGTCAGGTTCTGTCAGAGGGGGAGATTTTACCACAGAGGTCATTCAAAACACAAAACACACAACCCTGATTGCTAATTGTACAGTAAAAGTGGCGAAACACTCACGGTTCAGATTTGACAACTGCAAGAGAGAAGCCTTGTCATCCCATGTCAACCTTCTGTCTATGAGTCATACGAAGAGTGTACTTTTTCCTGGCGCAGCCCAATTACCCAGAGGTTGCTTTGAACCCTTTGACCTCTAAATGTAACAACACAAGGGACACACACAACCACGTGCATACGCACACATAATGCATGGTCTGACCTACCTGAAAACCTCTCATTTATAACATACTGTAAAAGTATATTAAGAGGCCACAAAGGCATAGACCACAACAGCCATATTAAGACTTTAAGCCATATTAAGGCGTATTTAGGCTTTCTTTTAATTACAAAAGCTTTATTATGATGAAATATCTATTCATTACCCTAAGTGTCTCAAATCAAAACTGCACTAGTTTACCGCAAATGAAACCAATACATTATCGTGATTAAAATGAACTAATATTGTCATGATTAAATATGTATTAATAAATGACCCTTGGGCTGCACTCAAGTAATGGAATGGATATACTAAAAAGATTCAAACATAAGCCTTGAGCAATGTTCAGACTAATCAATGATTTTACCTAATCACCATACAATAAATGTATATTACTACAAGATTGATGATTGGTCCAATTGACCTAGGTCTTCTGATTTTTTCTGGTCTCTAACTGTAACTATTGGATGCTTATTTACACTGTGTGCAGGGTCAGGACTGTGTGTGTTGTCTTTTTTATAAACCCAGTCATCCATTTGTGACTTATCCCACCAATTAGCATGGGATCTGGGCATCCAGTGGTGGAAACCATGGAAGAGGAAAACACAGCACAGCATCCCTCCCAATAGTGCTCTGGCTCTCTGCCAGGGAACACCGTCAACTCCGCCAATTATAAGGCTACAGGTCAAAGGTTAGGAACGCTAGAATGCCTGGGGCACAGAGGACATGCACATACAGTATATTGGACAGATATAGCACTTATGAGAGAAACTAATGAGTCATCAGTAATCGTGTAAGAAAAGATTGTCCAATAGCACAATCTATATTTAATAGAAGAGGATGTCACTGTTTCTTACGGATAGGGGACCCCTGTTTGTCATATAACGCTCTATTTAGAACAGTGTGTCTGTTTCCAGACCATGCTTGTATTGACTGTCTAGCCACGCCATGGACTGTCTAATTGGGCTGTGTGCTGTCACTACCTGGGTACTAATGTGACTATTATAAACTAATCTCTGCTGTCTGAGTCTAATCAGTGCACGCACGCACGCACACACACACACACACACACACACACACACACACACACACACACACACACACACACACACACACACACACACACACACACACACACACACACACACACACACAGCCAAAAGTGTGACCACGGTGAACTGATATCCCCTATGGGATAAGTCCCAACACATTTCCCCTCTGCTCTGTCTGTTGTGGACTATATCTGTATCACTTCACAGAGGTGGACTCAGACTGTGTCACTGATTTCATCCTCAACACGCCACATCATGTCACACTGCCATTATTACTCTGTATCACTCACACATGGCACCCTATTCCCTATTTAGTGCACTAGTTTTGACCAGGGCCCATTGGTCCCCGGTCAAAAGTAGTGCACTATATAGGGAATAGGGTGCCATTTGGGATGCACATTCATATGGTATTCCACTCATATGGTATTAACCCCCTTCTCTGGACCTACTCCTATACAACATCACATAGATATGACTGACTGTTTCACCTCCATCACTCCATCACTCAACCCCTCACACATCTTTCTTCTCTGGTTAGAGAATCATCACATACCTAACCTGTAAGACATGTCCTATGTCTCAATCCTCTCTAGGTGGTAAATGGGTCAGTCCAGAAAAACAGCTGCTGCCCCCGAAAACAAGCACATGCACGCACGTGCACACACTTGCACACACACACACACACACACGCACGGACACAAACACGCACACACACGCACACAAGCATGCACACACACACACACAGTGAGAGGATGTAAGGATAGGCAACAGGATAGAAACAAAACCAGGGACAAACAGAGAAAAGCGTATTCCCTGATTGATTGATTGAGGGATAAAAGAGTGCGAGCTCATCCCTCTCTTTCATGTTGCTGGGAGAATAAAGCCCTAATGGATGGCAGGTGTGGAGGCCATACACATAATGAAGCTGGAAAGCAATAGGACCACAGCTGGATAATATAGGACATAGTGTCTGTCTGTCTGTTCAAATCTTCCACTCAGGAGAAATAAGGATAAAGATTATGAAAGCTTACTGAAACAATGGATCATACAGGTACTGTTGGATGGATTATTTTGATAAAGGGTTGTTCAAGATACAGGTTTCCTTTTCTCTAATGAACAGGTAGGATCAGGTTCCCGAACAATGTAACCTTTCCTTTTACAGTCTGTTAATTACTAAGTAATTACTAGGTAAATACATAGTAACAAAAATGAAATACGTAGTAACAATTTAGTCTTAAACATATCTATTAGGAACCAAAGAAGTAAAAACGACATAATTATTAAATACAAAATTACAAAATGTAATTACAGTATGTAGGTAACTACAATTAAGAAGGATAGGTACAATTAAGTACCAGCTAATTACTATATATAAGTACCAGCAAATACCTAGTTAACGCCACTATTTCAATGTAATATATAAGAAACACCAAGGAACATAAAGCCACAATATTATATAGTCACAAAATTATATACAGTAGTAACACATTTTGGCCAAAAGGTAAGTACAAAAACCAGCATATTACTATGTAAATACATAGTCACACCAGTCTCTTTCAAAAGTAATACCTAAGAATCACCAATGAACATGAATGGTAATGAAAAAATGTATGACCATGTAATTACTAAAGAAATACATTAAAGTCTTCCTCTTGTGTTGATATTCTCTCCTGTGGATTTCATGTACATTCATAATAACAGGGCTGTAAAATGAAGTGGTTTCTGTTTCCATGCAGATACAATGTAATTACTTGTGAGGTACCACTGCATTGAACGAAGAGAACAAAGTGACCCAGTTTGTCAAAGTGGGGACATTTTTCACAATAAAGACAAACACACAATTCATAGTGAAGTTCATTTAATGAAAATCAACCAAACAAACCTTAGTAGATACACATTTGTACTCACAATCATAAAGAGCTAGCATAACAACAAAAGTGAATAGCATTTATTTATATGTGAATATGTGAAAAAAAATTACATTAGCTACATACAACAAGATATTGTATCTACATGACATGAATATAAAGCATACAAATATGACTGAATAGAATGACTGAATACATTCCAACCACGAGCTAACATGGAATTGGATTTTTAGCCAAAGCAAATTGACTTGCTGAAATAGCTAGCTATCTATCTGACCATTTTACTTGACAAAAATTGCCACAAAATAACTGTAAACAGAGTATACGCAAACTATGCATACATGAAATGTTTCCACAAGCATATTACATCATAAGAAAACAATATCTTAACACTCAAAAGAGCGAGCTAGATATCTTCTGTACAAAATGATGCTAAATTACAACCAAAGCGGGAGCTAGCATTCAATGTAATGCTGATTAATTGGCTTAATTAGCCTAGCACGTTGGCAGACTTTAGACGCCCTTCATTCTTAAAATAAAATAAAAATACTATATGAGGTGTTATTGCATAACACTAAAAGTGTTATCTAACAAGTGTAGCAGCGTTCGCACTAAGCACACTGTTAATTAAACACTGGAAAGTGTGGACGCATATACACACTGGCCCACTGTTGATTCAACACTGAAGAATTTTCTGTGTAGTCATCACAATCTCACAAAATCTATTGCTTAAAACAGATCAATATATTGAGTTTATTCAAATACAATATCGATGTGAGTGATTAATTTGCACACGCTGTAGAGTACAGTAGAACAAGCTTATCAATTCCAGTCTGGAGTGATCGCTTGGTAAAAGTTGCAGCGTGTGCAGTTTATAAAGAACTAATTTAGCAAAGTACAGGTTATCGGAACACAAGTGTGCCACGTGTGAGTAGGGAGTATATTTTATGTATTGGTCTTCAAAATACAACAACATATTTCAGCATATTGATTATGAATTTGGACATTTAAAACCAGTGTTTTGACACTCGGCTATAAATCAAAAACAGGAAGCAGCAACAGTACCAATGTTTTAGTAATATAAATGGTACTTTTAAGATTATATTTCAACAGGAATCTAATTAATCAGGTAAAACTACTGAATGAGCCCAAAGATGTGCTATGATTTTTTGATTTATTGAGTGAAATCGTGAAAACGCGTTTGTCTCGTGAAAACACGTTTGTCTCGTGAAAACACGTTTGTAAGTGTGAAGGTGGTACCATGTAACAACAGGTTAAGATCACGGACATATTTTCTGTTGTCTTCATGGAATGAAGTCATCCAATGTAGTGGTACTTCACGTGTACCTACTTTGTATCTACCTGGAAATAGACACCACTTCATTTTACATCCATGTTACTAAATACATACCTAATAACTACAGGAAAATACTTGGTACTCGTATGTCTACACAATAACAATCATAAAGAGGGATAATTGACCTGTAAGTGTTTGGTATTAACAATGGCTTCATTTTACAGCTCTCTTACCACCTATATACCCTGTAAGTGTGAACGTGGTAACATGTAACAAAAGGGTAAGATCATGGACAGATTTGCTGTTGTCGTCATGGGATGGAGTCGTCCAATGCACAAGTAACTACATTGTACCTACGTGGAAACAGACACCACTTCATTTTACAGCCCTCTTACCACGAACATACAGTGCATTTGGAAAGTATTCAGACCCCTTGACTTTTTCCACATTGTGTTACGTTACAACCTTATTCTAAAATTGATTAAAATGTTTTTTTTACCTCATCAATCTACACACAATACCCCATAATGACAAAGCAAAAACATAAGTATTCAGACCCTTTAATCAGTACTTAGTTAAAGCACCTTTGGCAGAGATTAGAGCCTTGTGTCTTCTTGAGTATGACGCTACAAGCTTGGCACAAGCTTGCCTTTCTAAATCAAGTTGTAGAAACATCTCAAGGATGATCAATGGAAACTGGATGCACCTGAGCTCAATTTGGCGAGTTTCTCCCATTCTTCTCTGTCAGGTTGGATGGGGAGCATCGCAGCACAACTATTTTCAGGTCTCTCCAGAGATGTTCGATCGGGTTCAAGTCTGAGGTCCTGAGCGCTCTGGAGCAGGTTTTCATCAAGGATCTCTCTGTACTTTGCTCCATTCATCTTTCCCTCAGTCCTGATTAGTCTCCCAGTCCGTGCCGCTGAAAAACATCCCCACAGCATGATTCTGCCACCACCATGCTTCACCGTAGGGATGGTGCCAGGTTTCCTCCAGACGTGACGCTTGGCGTTCAGTCCAAAGAGTTGAATCTTGGTTTCATCAGATCAGAGAATCTTGTTTCTCATGGTCTGAGTCCTTTAGGTATATAAATATAGACAGGTGTTTGCCTTTCTAAATCAAGTTGTAGAAACATCTCAAGAATGATCAATGGAAACTGGATGCACCTGAGCTCAATTTTGAGTCTCATAGCAAAGGGTCTGAATACTTATGTAAATAAGGTATTTCAGTTTTTTATTTTTAATACATTTGCAAAAATAAGTAAAAACCTGTTTTCGCTTTGTCATTAGGGTATTGTGTGTAGATTGATTTTTATTTTATTTGAATTAGGCTGTAACGTTTCAAAATGTGGAAAGAGGGAACGGGTCTGAATTCTTTCCGAATGCACTGTAAATGGTAACTAAAGGTAAAGTATATAGAAACAACAGGAGAGAATATCAACACAAGAGGATGACTTGAAGGTATTTATTTAGTAATTTTGTGGGAATAAATGATAAATTACCATGTATGTTCGTTGGTGTTTCCTATGTATTTACCTAGTAAATCATTTGTAATTAACGGGCTGTAAAATTAAGTGTTACCCATGACGGTGCTTGGAGTAGTGCACCTCCATCACAACATCCAAGCAAACCCAAAGAGCTTGGTGAGTTACAAGCTACATGGGAGTACTCCATAGTCATATGAAGATCTACATAGCAGCTGATAAGCATGATAAAGCATGATAAGCGTGTGTGTGATGGTGCCGACAGCAACATCTTACAAATTACAACCCGACTTTGCTAAGTGTAGCTTTACTTTTTTTGTGCAGAAAGTTCCTGCTATTATCACATATGACCGCCAAGCACTTCTGGACATCAGTTCGACAGTTACTAACCTCGACTTTGACTTCTCAGCTCAGCTGTTCCCTTGTTCATATCGGACCACATTTCTTTATTTCACGGGCTACCAAAACACTGCAAGCTTAGACGCAACAGACAAGCTGGCATCCTGGTGAGACTGAGACGAAGAGAAAATCGTCCGGCAGGCCCCTCGGTTCTATTGGCAAATGTCCAGTCACTCGAGATAAGATGGATGAGCTTTGTTCGAGAGTCTGCTATCAAAGAGACTTGAAAAGCTGCAATATTATATGCCTTGCAGAGACGTGGCTGGATGACTCTATGTATGTAGTACAACAGTGGTTTCTCCATGCAGCGGCACAATCGTAAGAAGGCGGCCTCGTGCAAGTCCAAAGGGGGAGGTTTGTGAAGAAAATCTCAAGCTTTTGCTCACCTGATATAGAATACCTCATAGAAAGCTGCAGGCCCTTTTATCTACGTAGAGAGTTCTCATCAACAATTATCATCAATGTCTCCCTCCAAAAGCCAACACCACTTTGGCACTCAACAAACTATATGGGGCCATAAACAAACAAGAAACCACTCACCCAGAGGCAGCGGTTCTGGTGCGCGAAGATTTTAACGCAGGGAGACTTAAAACCATTCTACCTCACTTCTACCAACACGTCTCCTGTGCCACTAGGGGCACTAGAACTCTAGACCACTTTTACTCTACCCTCAGAAACCCATACAAGGCCCTGCCTCGTCTTCCCTTCTGACCACGACTCTATTCTCCTGCTTCCTGTTTACAAACAACAAATGCTCAAACAGGAAGTACCCGTGTGTGGTCCAATGAAGCAGACGTGAGGCTTGTAGAAACTGGGCTTTGTTCCGGCATTCATTCGATGGCATTGAGGAGTTTACAACAGTCACAGGCTTTATCAATAAGTGCATAGACGACCTCATCCCCAAAGTGACTATACGAACGTATCCAAATCAAAAACGTGCGTAAAACTATTTTTTTATTTTTTATTTATTCATCCCTTGTTCTCCCCAATTTCATGGTATCCAATTGGTAGTTACAGTCTGATCTCATCGCTGCAACTCCCGTATGGACTCGGGAGAGGGAAAGGTCGAGAGCCATGCGTCCACCAAAACACAACCCAACCAAGCAGCACTGCTTCTTGACACAATGCCCGCTTAACCTGGAAGCCAGCCACACCAAAGTGTCGGAGGAAACAACGTACACCTGGCGACCATGTCAGCATGCATGCACCCAGCCCGCCACAGGAGTTGCTAGAGAGCGAAGGG
This sequence comes from Salvelinus namaycush, assembly GCF_016432855.1. NCBI lineage: Eukaryota > Metazoa > Chordata > Actinopteri > Salmoniformes > Salmonidae > Salvelinus > Salvelinus namaycush. Next base: position 16,311,191 of record NC_052332.1, read on the forward strand.
ACAAGGACATCCCTGCCAGCCAAACCCTCCCCTAACCCAGACGATGCTGGGTCAATTGTGCGCCGCCCCATGGGTCTCCCGGTCGTGGCCGGCTGTGATAGAGGCTGGACTCGAACCAGGATTTCTAATGGCACAGCTAGCACTGCGATGTAGTGCCTTAGACCACTGCACCACTCGGGAAGCCCTGCGTAAAACTTTTAAACAGGTTAACACTCAAAATAACAGGGAGCGATCTCAAAGCTGGCGCAGACATTTTCAATCTCTCCTTGTCCCAGTCTGTAAACCTAACATGTTTCAAGATGACCACCATTGTCCCTGTTCTCAACAACTGGAAGGTAACCTGCCTAAATGACTATCGCCCTGTACCACTCAAATGTCTAATTTTCATAAGTAATCACACACCTGAGTCAATACTTTGTAGAAGCACCTTTGGCAGCGATGACAGATCTTTCCACACCTGGAATGTGCAACATTTGCCCATTGTTTTTTTCTAAATTCTTCAAGCTCTGTCAAATTGGCTGTTGATCATTGCTAAATGAATCTAAATGAATAAATAATTTTCAGGTCTTGCCATAGTGTAAATGTTCAAATAGATTTAAGTCAAAACTGTAACTCGGCCACTCAGGAACATTCACTGTCATCTTGGTAAGCAACTCCAGTGTAGATTTGGCCTTGTGTTTTAGGTTATTGTCCTGCTGAAAGGTTAATTATTCTCCCAGTGTTTGATGGAAAGCAGACTAAACCAGGTTTTCTTCTAGGATTTTGCCTTTGCTTAGCTCTATTCCCTTTCAATCCTGGGAACTCCTCAGTCCTTAATGATTACAAGCATACCCATAACATGATGCAGCCATCACTATGCTTGAAAATATGGAGAGTGGTACTCAGTAATGTGTTGTATTGGATTTGTCACAAACATAACACTTTGTACTCAGGACTAAAAGGTAATTAGAGTGCTACGTTTTTTGCACTATTACTATAGTGCCTTGTTGCAAATAGGATACATGTTTTAGAACAGCGGCGTCTGGTAAGACAAGGGGCGGTGGACTATGTATTTTTGTAAATAACAGCTGGTGCACAATATCTAAGGAAGTCTCGAGGTTTTGCTCGCCTGAGGTAGAGTATCTCATGATAAGCTGTAGACCACACTATCTACCTAGAGTGTTTTCATCTGTATTTTTCATAGCTGTCTACATACCACCACAGACGGATGCTGGCACTAAGACCACACTGAATGAGCTGTATTCCGCCATAAGCAAACAGGAAAACGCTCACCCGATCCAAGTAGCCGAAGACTTTAATGCAGGGAAAAAAAACTCTGGACCACCTTTACTCCACACACAGAGACGCATACAAAGCTCTCCTTTACCCTCCATTTGGCAAATATGACCATAATTCTATCCTTCTGATTCATGCTTACAAGAAAAAATTAAAGCAGGAAGCACCAGTGACTTGATCAATAAATAAAGTGGTCAGATGAAGCAGATGCTAATCTACAGGACTGTTTTGCTAACACAGACTGGAATGTGTTCCGGGATTCTTCCGATGGCATTTAGGAGTACACCACATCATTCACTGGCTTCATCAATAAGTGCATCGATGATGTCGTCCCCACAGTGACCGTACGTACATTCCCCAACCAGAAGCCATGGATTACAGACAACATCCGAACAAGCTAGATATATGGGACCAAATACTACACTTATGATTGCTTTAGTTAATACACAGAGTATAAGTTAATTTGTCCCAATACTTTTGGTCCACTAAAATGGGTGGACTATGTATAGAAAGTGCTTTAATTGTCACGTTCCTGACCTATTTCTGTTAGTTTGTTGTATGTGTTAGTTGGTCAGGACGTGAGTTTGGGTGGGCATTCTATGTTTTCTGTTTCTATGTTGGTTTAGGGTTGCCTGGTATGGCTCTCAATTAGAGGCAGGTGTTTGGCGTTTCCTCTAATTGAGAGTCATATTTAGGTAGGTTGTTTCACAGTGTTCGTTGTGAGTGGTTGTCTCCTGTGTCAGTGTTTGTCGCACCATACGGGACTGTTCGGTTTGTTTGTAAGTTCGGTCTTTTGTGTAGTCATTTTCCTGTTCGTGAGTTCTGCGTTTTATGTAAGTTCGCATGTCCAGGTTTGTCTACTCCGTTTTGTTGTTTTGTTAGTTTATAGTGAAGTTCGTGTTTTTCGTCTTTTCTGTAAATAAATATGTCATCACAACCCGCTGCGCCTTGGTTCAATCACTACTCCTCCTCTTCGGTTGTAGAGGAGGAGGAATACCGTTACAGAACCACCCACCGATCCAGAACCAAGCGGCGTGAATTCGAGCAGTGGCCTGCTACACAGGAATCATGGACTTGGGAGGAAGTATTGGAGGGAAAAGGACACTGGGCGCACATTGGGGAGTATCGCCGCGCTCGTGAGGAGATGGAGGCAGCGAGAGCCCAACAGCGGTGGTATGAGGAGGCAGCAAGGAGACGTGGATGGAAGCCGGAGAATCAAGCTCGAGACCGGATTTATGAAGGTACGCGGCTAGCACGGAAGCCTGTGAAGAAACCCCAAAAATTTCTTGGGGGGGGGGGCTAAGAGGTAGTGGGCCAAGGGCAGGTAGGAGACCTGCGCCCACTTCTCAGGCTAACCGTGGAGAGCGGGAGTACGGGCAGACGCCGTGTTACGCAGTAGAGCGCACGGTGTCTCCTGTACGTGTGCATAGCCCGGTGCGGGTTATTCCACCTCCCCGCACTGGTAGGGCTAGATTGGGCATTGAGCCAGGTGTCATGAGGCCGGCTCAACGCGTCTGGTCTCCAGTGCGTCTCCTCGGGCCGGCATACATGGCACCAGCCTTACGCATGGTGTCCCCGGTTCGCCTACATAGCCCGGTGCGGGTTATTCCACCTCTCCGCACTGGTCGGGCGACGGGGAGCATTCAACCAGGTAAGGTTGGGCAGGCTCAATGCTCAAGGGAGCCAGTACGCTTGCACGGTCCGGTATTTCCGGCGCTACCTCCCCGCCCCAGCCCAGTACCACCAGTGCCTACACTACGCACCAGGCTTCCAGTGCGTTTTCAGAGCCCTGTTCCTCCTCCACGCACTCTCTCTATGGTGCGTGTCTCCAGCCCAGTGCCTCCAGTTCCGGCACCACGCACTAAGCCTCCTGTGTGTCTCCAGAGCCCTGTACGCACTGTTGCTTCTCCCCGTACTCGTCCTGATGTGCGTGCACTCAGCCCGGTGCCACCAGTGCCGGTACCACGCACCAGGCCTATAGTGCGCTTCGAGAGGTCAGTGTGCCCTGTCCCTGCTCCCCGCACTAGGCTTGAAGTGCGTGTCTCCAGTCCGGTGCCTCCAGTTCCGGCACCACGCACCAGGCCTATAGTGCGTCTCAGCCGGCCAGAGTTTGCCGTCTGCCCAACGGCGCCTGAACTGTCCGTCTGCCAAGCGCCGCATGAACTGCCCGTTTGTATTGAGCCTTCAAAGCCGCCCGTCTGCCATGAGCCTGCAAAGCCGCCCGTCTGCCATGAGCCTACAGAGCCTTCCGTCAGACTGGAGCCGCTAGAGCCTTCCGCCAGACTGGAGCCGCTAGAGCCTTCCGCCAGACAGGAGCCGCTAGAGCCTTCCGCCAGACAGGAGCAGCCAAAGCCTTCCGCTAGACAGGATCAGTCTGAGCCATCCGTCTCCGCAGCGCCATCTGAGCCATCCATCTCCTCAGCGCCATCTGAGCCATCCGTCTCCTCAGCGCCATCTGAGCCATCCGTCTCCCCAGCGCCGTCTGAGCCATCCGTCTCCCCAGCGCCGTCTGAGCCATCCGTCTGTCCCGAGCCATTAGAGCCATCCGTCTGTCCCGAGCCATTAGAGCCGCCCGTCTGTCCCGAGCCGTCAGAGCCGTTAGTCAGTCAGGAGCCGCTAGAGCCATTCGTCAGTCAGGATCTGCCAGAGCCGCCAACCAGACAGGATCTGCCAGAGCCGCCAACCAGACAGGATCTGCCAGAGCCGCCAACCAGACAGGATCTGCCAGAGCCGCCAACCAGATAGGATCTGCCAGAGCCGTCAGCCAGCCATGAGCGTCCAGAGCCGTCAGCCAGCCATGAGCGTCCAGAGCCGTCAGCCAGCCATGAGCGTCCAGTGCCGTCAGCCAGCCATGAGCGTCCAGAGCCGTCAGCCAGCCATGAGCGTCCAGAGCAGTCAGCCAGCCATGAGCGTCCAGAGCCGTCAGCCAGCCATGAGCGTCCAGAGCCGTCAGCCAGTCATGAGCTGCCCCTCAGCCCAGAGCGGCCATTAATCCAGAACTGCCCCTCAGTCCAGAGCTGTCTCTCTGTCCGGAGCTGCCCTTCAGTCCGGAGTTGCCCCTCTATCCTGAGCTACCTCTCTATCCTGACCTACCTCTCTGTCCTTAGCTATATCTCTGTCCTGAGCTACCTTATCCCGGTGCTGCCCCTTGTCCCGGTGCTGCCCCTTATCTTAAGGTTACTTTTTCAATTTAGGGGGTGTAATATGAGGGTGGTCATTCGTAGGGGGAGACGAAAGCTGGGATTGACTATGGTGGGGTGGGGACCTCGCCCTGAGCCTGAGCCACCACCGTGGTCAGATGCCCACCCAGACCCTCCCCTAAACTTTGTGCTGGTGCGCCCGGAGTTCGCACCTTAAGGGGGGGGTTATGTCACGTTCCTGACCTATTTCTGTTAGTTTGTTGTATGTGTTAGTTGGTCAGGACGTGAGTTTGGGTGGGCATTCTATGTTTTCTGTTTCTATGTTGGTTTAGGGTTGCCTGGTATGGCTCTCAATTAGAGGCAGGTGTTTGGCGTTTCCTCTAATTGAGAGTCATATTTAGGTAGGTTGTTTCACAGTGTTCGTTGTGGGTGGTTGTCTCCTGTGTCAGTGTTTGTCGCACCATACGGGACTGTTCGGTTTGTTTGTAAGTTCGGTCTTTTGTGTAGTCATTTTCCTGTTCGTGAGTTCTGCGTTGTATGTAAGTTCGCATGTCCAGGTTTGTCTACTCCGTTTTGTTGTTTTGTTAGTTTATAGTGAAGTTCGTGTTTTTCGTCTTTTCTGTAAATAAATATGTCATCACAACCCGCTGCGCCTTGGTTCAATCACTACTCCTCCTCTTCGGTTGTAGAGGAGGAGGAATACCGTTACATTAATTTCTAAACCGTTCAACCGATATGGATGAAAATACCCTAAAATTCAAGTTGACAATCTGCACTTTAATCTTATAGTCAATGTATCATTTAAAATCCAAAGTGCAGAAGTACAGAGCCAAAACAACAAAATATGTACTGTTTCAATAATTGTGGAGCTCACTGTTTACACACTAAATACACACATTACACTGACACTCTCACACAAAACCCACACACATTCACATACAGTACATTTGCATACAAATACATAACACACACGCATACCGATGCAACACAAACACATGCACACACACACACCTCGCACACACCTCGCAACCCTGCACATTGATCTGGTACTGGTACCTCCTGTACATAGCTCCATTCTTGTGTATTTTATTACTATTGTGTTTTTTTATTTGTGTTTTTTTACTCTGCATCGTTGAGAAGAGCTTGTAAGCAAGCATTTCACGGTAAAGTCTACATCCGTTGTATTCGGTGCATGTTACAAATACAATTATATTTTATTTGAATTTGATATAAAAAAAAGGATACAGCAGCAGACTGCATTGGAGAAGCACAGTCACACACTGTGCACTGATTGGCTCTGACCACAAGCCATGTGCTTCAGCAATGATCCGGTGAGTGAACTGGAGCAGGGATGATTGTGATCACAGATGAGCCAATAAGTGGCAGGATGAGGGTGTGTGTGTGATTCCTACCTGGTCAGCAGGAGGTGCGAACGGCACACTCCTCTGGAGCTGGAGCTGCTTTTCAATGTTGTCCTTCAGACACTGACACACACGTCGCTTCTGGTCAGCAGAGTAAGCTTCCAGACTGAGCAAGCAGTCACACTTCTACACAGCCAGAGAGAGACATGGAGAAAGAGAGCCAGAGAGAGATAGAGAGAATGACAGAGAGATAGGGAGAGAGAGAGAGATAGGGAGAGAGATAGGGAGAGAGAGAGAGAAAGGGAGGAAAGGGAGAGTGGGGGACAGAGAAAGGATGAGAGGGGTTGTTATTCTCCTTTCATGCAATACTTAATTCTACTCTTTGTTGCAGGTTTGACAGTTTAGTTGAGAAAAAGGCTTCTTTGTAAATGTGTCTCCATGGTGGCAGGACCTCTGTTTTAGGAGGGAGAGGGAGGGCAAGAGAGAGAGGAAACAAGAGAAAAAATGAAAGCAAATTAATTATAGAATTAATGAATGATGGCAAATGGGAGTGGGGAACAGCAAGATAGTTTTGGAGAGGTATCGTGCTTAATGGTTTCCTCACCAATGGAGAGATGACAGCAAAAGGCAGTGTGTGTGTGTGTGTGTGTGTGTGTGTGTGTGTGTGTGTGTGTGTGTGTGTGTGTGTGTGTGTGTGTGTGTGTGTGTGTGTGTGTGTGTGTGTGTGTGTGTGTGTGTGTGTGTGTGTGTGTGTGTGTGTGTGCCTGTGCCTGTGCATATATGCCTGTGCGTGTGTGTGTGTGTGTGCCTGCGCATATATGCCTGTGTGCGTGTGCGTGTGCGTGTGTGTGTGTGTGTGTGTGTGTGTGTGTGTGTGTGTGTGTGTGTGTGTGTGTGTGTGTGTGTGTGTGTGCCTGCGCATATATGCCTGTGTGTGTATATGTGTGTGTGTGTGTGTGTGTGAGTGTGTGTGTGTGTGTGCCTGTGCATATATGCCTGTGTGTGTGTGTGTGTGTGTGTGTGTGTGCGTGTTTGTGTGTCTGTGTGTGTGTGTGTTTGTGTGTCTGTGTGTCTGTGTGTGTCTGTGCATATATGCCTGTGCGTGAGTGTGTGTGTGTGTGTGTGTGTGTGTGTGTGTGTGTGTGTGTGTGTGTGTGTGTGTGTGTGTGTGTGTGTGTGTGTGTGTGTGTGTGTGCACGTGTGCACGTGTGTGCAGGTGTGGACATGTGTATATGTGTGCATGTGTGTTATATCCACTTAGTCACAGAGAATTACGCTGACCCACTGGTACAGTCCAGGGCAGTGCTGAGTAGCCTGAGAGCAGCGAGTGCTTTGAAAGAGGATGAGAACTAAGAAAGGATCTTAGCAAGCCAAAAGTGGCATCCTGTACTGCTGCTGAGTAGTAACAAACAGTAATAGTGCTATTGACTATTGTGCTTTAAATATTAACAACCCCATGGTGTGATATATGACTTGGAGCCAGACTTAGATCATGTGATTTGCTCACTTCAAGTGAAATAGATCTCCGGTCAAACTGATTAAAAGACTTAAAGTTGGGTGCCCCCAAAGAAAGAACATAAATCAATCCATCGCTTTTATTAATGTTCTGGAGGGTAGAATTGAATGTCCCATAGTTAACTTCAAGTCGACAGGGATATCGACGTGTAAAGTCTGTTCAAAGGAGATGCTCAGAAAACATCAGAGGGAGAGACTAATGGGAATTTTACGCATATTTGCAATGGATGTGATTTCTTGCTAATGCTGCGGGGATGGAGCTATTGATGGAGTCAATGGGCTGAATGAAAATTACAATCAGACTGAGGAAACATCTTTAAAAAAGACCTCTGTGAGTTTCACTGGTTCAAGGTTAACATTCATGCTGGTGTGTTTAAGTGGTGTGTGTATGCGTACAGTATATAAACTACGTATACTCAACTCTATAACCTCTTCTATTAACTACAGTGGATCTGTACAAATACATGTTGTAGGGGACACACTTTTGGCACTGCCTGTGGCCATGAATAGTGTCAATGCATTGTGAGCTGTTGAGTCACCCTTGTGTGTATTTCTGTGAAATACTTGGAGTCATTCCAAAACACACACACACACACACACACTATTCCAAGGATACTGAACATACACCCACAAACTGTTGTTTACGCAGTCTACTCAGAACCTCTATGAGAGGAGAGAAAAAAAGTTTATGTCCAGCTTGACAGAGAACCAAACTCTCCCAGATGGATGCCTGGCTCAGGTAAGATCATTTCAGTCATATTAATTCCCTGAAGTGAACACAACATAAAATACAAAACATTTCGACACTTAGCTGTCTATTTTTTCCATTCACTCTATCTGCTTTCTTCTCTCTAATGTTTTTGCTTTGTGCCAAGATGTCGTCGACAGCGTGGGTTATTTTGGGAGTTTTTTCCATTTTCTGGAAGTCCTCGGAGATTGACCGGAGTCCTGAACGATTTTCTTGGAGCTAACGCTGTCCTTGTCTGCGACATATCGTGATGCTCGCTAGCTCGCTTCCATGTCACGACATCTGTCGTTAAGCGGTCCACTGCCCTTCACCACTGTCCATTGAAGTTTGGACACTTTTGCTTTTCTTGTAGGAAAGCCTTTGTTTTCAGGACTTTTTCATTGTCAGATATAGTAATGCAGCCTGATGTGTTCGGAACTACAGTATGATGTTTTTTTCACTGTCAAAGCCAGACTCCCCTGACGTTGCGAGATTTGTTTAACCTTTTACTGCAGCAGGCTAAGTCAGGGTCACACAGTGTTTCTTGGTAGTCTTAAACAAATCTACTTTGAAACCAAGTATACACCTCACACACATGGTTATGAGCTTAAAAAAAGAAGACATAGAGTTGAAATTTATTCAATTTTGAGTTTGCATCCCAATATTACACTTTATATAATTCATAGAAATGAAATTATGAAAATAGTGAATAACGTTCCACCAATGAGGCCACCAGGTAATTTGACAACAGGAAAGGATTTTAAGTATTTACAAAAGTCCAAAATCGTTTGTGTAGTGCTTCTACAAAATACATTTGTCACAAAGTGTCATTAAAACATTCAATCTCGGTCCGCTGCAATGGAAAAGGACCTTAAATGAAGATTCCAGACTGAGTGAAAAGACAACAACTTGGACAGAACCTGATCTTCTGTCCACGAACTTAGAATCCCTGGAGAATGACAACAGATTCATCAAGTTCACAGAGATTCCAGAGTATCCAGTCAGTAGGGACCTCCATGTTGTCACGTTCCTGACCTGTTTTCCTTTGTCATGTATTTGTTTTAGTTGGTCAGGGCGTGAGTTGGGTGGGTTGGTCTAGGTTTGATTTTCTATGTTGGGATTTTGTGTTCGGCCTGGTATGATTCTCAATCAGAGACAGCTGTCAATCGTTGTCCCTGATTGAGAATCATACTAAGGCAGCCAGGGTTTCACTTGTGTTTTGTGGGTGTTTGTTCCTGTGTCAGTGTTTGGGCCACACAGGACTGTTTCGGGTTAGTCACGTTTGTTTGTTTTTGTATTTTGTAGTGTTTGTTGTTTTTCCATTAAATAATGAATACTTACCAATCCGCATCTTGGTCCGATCCATGCTCCTCCTCGTCTGAGGAGGAGAACGACTACGACAGCCGTTACAGAAACACCCACCAAAACAGGACCAAGCGGAGTGGAGAAGGAAGGCAAGAACAACAGCAATGGGGAAAAGAGGAATGGACTTGGGAGGAAATCCTAGACGGGAAAGGACCCTGGGCAGAGCCAGAGGAGTGTCGCCGCCCCAAAGCGGAGCTGGAGGCAGTGAAAGCGGAGAGGAGGTTTTATGAGGCGAAAGCAAGGCAGAGCGGCTGGAAGCCCGAGAGGCTCACCCAAAAATTTATTGGGGGGGGGGGGGGGGGGCTAAAGGGGAGTGTGGCGAAGCCGGGTTGGATACCCGAGCCAACTCCCCGGGCTTACCGTGGAGTGAGAGGGCGTCGTACTGGTCAGACACCGTGTTATGCGGTGGAGCGCACGGTGTCCCCAGTACGCGTGCTTAGCCCAGTGCGGGCTATTCCACCTTGCCGCACTGGGAGGGCTAGGTTGGGCATCGAGCCGGGTGCCATGAAGCCGGCCCAACATATCTGGCCTCCAGTACGTCTCCTCGGGCCGGCGTACATGGCACCAGCCTTACAGGTGGTGTCCCCGGTTCACCTGCATAGCCCAGTGCGGGCTATTCCACCTCGCCGCACTGGCAGGGCTACGGGGACCAGTCAACCTGGTAGGGTTGGGGAGGCTCGGTGCTCAAGAGCGCGTGTCCTCCTTCACGGTCCGGTATATCCGGCGCCACCTTCCCACCCCAGCCCAGTACCATCAGTGCCAACACCACGCACCAGGCTTCCAGTGCGTTTCCAGAGCCCTGTTCCTCCTCCACGCACTCTCCCTGTGGTGCGTGTCTCCAGCCCAGTACCTCCAGTTCCGGCACCACGCACCAGGCCTACTGTGCGCCTCAGCAGGTCAGAGTCGGCCGTCTGCCCAACGCCGCCTGCGCTGCTTGCCTGCTCAGCGCTGCCTGAACTGTCTGCCTGCCCAGCGTGGTCTGAACTGTCTGCCTGCCCAGCGCTGCCCGTCTGTCCCGAGCCTTCAGAGCCGTCCAGCCAGGACCAGCCAGAGCCGTCCAGCCAGGACCAGCCAGAGCCGTCCAGCCAGGACCAGCCAGAGCCTTCCGCCAGCCAGGATCCGCCAGAGCCTTCCGCCAGCCAGGATCAGCCAGAGCCGTCCAGCCAGGACCAGCCAGAGCCGTCCAGCCAGGACCAGCCAGAGCCATCCAGCCAGGACCAGCCAGAGCCTTCCGCCAGCCAGGATCCGCCAGAGCCTTCCGCCAGCCAGGATCAGCCAGAGCCGTCCAGCCAGGACCAGCCAGAGCCGTCCAGCCAGGACCAGCCAGAGCCGTCCAGCCAGGACCAGCCAGAGCCTTCCGCCAGCCAGGATCCGCCAGAGCCAGCCAGCCAGGATCCGCCCCTCAGTCAGGTGCTACCCCTCAGTCAGGTGCTGCCCCTCAGTCAGGTGCTACCCCTCAGTCAGGTGCTACCCCTCAGTCAGGTGCTACCCCTCAGTCAGGTGCTACCCCTCAGTCTGTTACTGCCCTTTGGAATAGTGGGATTGACATGGAGGGTGAATATTGGGAGGAGGCCACGGAAGCGGGGGTTGACTATGGTGGGGTGGGGACCACGACCAGCGCCAGAGCCGCCACCGTGGACAGACGCCCACCCAGACCCTCCCCTAGACTTTGTGCTGGTGCGCCCGGAGTTCGCACCTTAAGGGGGGGGTTCTGTCACGTTCCTGACCTGTTTTCCTTTGTCATGTATTTGTTTTAGTTGGTCAGGGCGTGAGTTGGGTGGGTTGGTCTAGGTTTGATTTTCTATGTTGGGATTTTGTGTTCGGCCTGGTATGATTCTCAATCAGAGACAGCTGTCAATCGTTGTCCCTGATTGAGAATCATACTAAGGCAGCCAGGGTTTCACTTGTGTTTTGTGGGTGTTTGTTCCTGTGTCAGTGTTTGGGCCACACAGGACTGTTTCGGGTTAGTCACGTTTGTTGGTTTTTGTATTTTGTAGTGTTTGTTGTTTTTCCATTAAATAATGAATACTTACCAATCCGCATCTTGGTCCGATCCATGCTCCTCCTCATCTGAGGAGGAGAACGACTACGACAGCCGTTACACATGTGAAGGTCATGTTGCTCCTCCATAAGTGCATCTGGTAACTGCCCTGGGGCTCCCCTCCTGAGACCCCTGGCCAGGGTTACAAACGCTTGTCACTGTAGTGGTACCAGCGGCGTAACAGTTTCACAGGGCCCTCCTCAATGTTGCCAGGCAATGTGTGCAGTTTTATAGTTAATTTTCTGCTTTTCTACACATTTTGCCATGGCACCTTGAGGTCGCCTAGGCTGAGAGCTCCTGTACATTTTGTAAATTTTTCATATTTTTTATTTGTTTTTGTTTGAATGTTTTCCTTTTCGTTTTGACACTGAATAGCAAAATAAGTTAGAAAAAAGACGGAGTTACCTATGTGTTTCCTGCCTTTGAATTTGATGACGAATCAGCTCTTTCAACATTACTAGATATCAATACTAGCAAGCTATCTAGTTCGTTAGCTAGTGCGTTTGTTTTTCTACAGTCTCCTGAACCATGAGAAGGTCTACAATGGATGGTGAGCTGGCAGTGATGAATTCATTGCTCAGTCTGAAGATTCCTCTGAAGTCTTGTGCAGGCTGACATCATTGAGTGAGTGCGACCTTAACAACAAAAGTTATCCCGTACAAGGTAGTCAGACGGCAGGGCTAGCGAAGCGCCAGTGAGACGCATTGAATGGAGAGTGAACTGTGCCTGCCACCGAAGGACCTGCTCATCTCCCCCCTGTTGACAAACCCATCCCTCTGCTCAAGCTACGTGGATCCCTCTCAACTGTCACCCCATTTGTCGGAGGCTTGAAACACCCAAAACGTTCAACTCTAGCTGACATTTGTCATCGTCCAGACCTACTCTCTCTTACGTAGCTACATATATTATATTATCTATATTATTATTATTATTTATTTTCAAGCGCTTTGAGATTCTTTCTGTAATGAAAAGCGATATAGAAGCTGAATTAAATAATTTTTATTATGTGAACGTTCATATGTTATCTGTTCAATCGACCTATGTTGACCTTCCGTATCGGCGGTGGAAGTTGGCCGAGCTACAGCGGTGTTTGGCAGACCATGAGACCTCCTGAAAATCGAGCTTCTCACGAAAACATCTGTAGTGTCACGTTCCTGACCTATTGTTCCTTTTTCTTTTATTTATTTAGTTGGTCAGGGCGTGAGTTGGGGTGGGTTGTCTTTGTGTGTTTTTGTATTGTCTAGGGTGTTGTATGGTTTAGGGGGTTAAGTAGAGTAGATGGTTTAGTGTTCAGTGTAGGTGTCTAGGAAAGTCTATGGTTGCCTGAATTGGTTCTCAATTAGAGACAGCTGGTTATTGTTGTCTCTGATTGGGAGCCATATTTAAGGCAGCCATAGGCTTTAGCTGTTGTGGGTAATTGTCTATGTGTAGTGTTTGTGTCAGCACTATTTATATGTATAGCTTCACGGTCGTCAGTTTGTTATTTTGTTAGTTTGTGTATAGTTGTTCGTTTCTTGTTTTTTCTCTCTTCTTTAATAAAAGAAGATGTATTTTGCACACGCTGCGCCTTGGTCCACTCTCTCACAAGAAGACGATCGTGACATGTAGTGAGGGAGCTTTCTTATATCTCCTAGATATAGGACAGACACTTCAAAATCGTATTCCTTATTACTTATTTATTTTTTGACCGTTTTTTTGTTGTTGCAAATAAGCACAAGTGAAATAATTATCATAAACTCGAACACATACAACCCCCCAGAATGACGCCTAATGACGACATTAATATTAATTATCCTACACTATATTTGTCAAACATGATTGTACAGTACCTTCGGAAAGTATTCAGACCCCTTGACTGTTCCACATTTTGTTACTTTACAGCCTTACCCTAAAATTGATTAAATCAAAAACAAATCCTCAGCAATCTACACACAATACCCCATAATAACAAAGTGAAAACTGTTTTTTAGAAATGTTTGCAAATAAAAAACAGAAATACCTTATTTACATAAGTATTCAGACCCTTTAATATGAGACACGAAATTGAGGACAGGTGCATCCTGTTTCCATTGATCATCCTTTCAGATGTTTCTACAACTTGACTGGAGTCCACCTGTGGTAAATTAAATTGATTGGACATGATTCGAAAGGCACACACCCATCTATAGAATGTCCCACAGTTGACAGTGCATGTCAGAGCAAAAACCAAGCCATGAGTTTTAAGAAATTGTCCATAGAGATCCGCGACAGGATTGTGTCAAGGCACAGATCTGTGGAAGGGTACCAAAAAATGTATGCAGCATTGAAGGTCCCCAAGAACACAGTGACCTCCATCAATCTTAAATGGAAGAAGTTTGGAACCACCAAGACTCTTCCTAGAGCTGGCCGCCCAGCCAAACTGAGCAATCGGGGGAAAAGGGCCTTGGTCAGGGAGATGACCAAGAACCCAATAGTCACTCTTACAGAGCTTTAGAATTCCTCTGTGGAGATGGAAAAACCTTCTAGAGGGACAACTATCTCTGTAGCACTCCACCAATCAGGCCTTTATGGTAGAGTGGCCAGACGGAAGCCACTCCTCGGTAAAAGGCACATGACAGCCCGCTTGGAGTTTTCTAAAAGACACTTAAAGGCCTCTCAGACCATGAGAAACAAGATTCTCTGGTCTGATGAAACCAAGATTAAACTCTTTGGCCTGAATGCCAAGACTCACGTCTGGAGGAAACCTGGCACGATCCCTACAGTGAAGCATGGTGGTAGCAGCATCATGCTGTAGGGATGTTTTTCAGTGGCAGGGAATGGGAGACTAGTCAGGAAAAGATGAATGGAGCAAAGTACAGAGAGATCCTTGATGAAAACCTGCTCCAGAGTGCTCAGGAACTCAGACTGGAGCAAAGGTTCACCTTTCAACAGGACAACGACCCTAAGCACACAGCCAAGACAACGCAGGAGTGGCTTCGGGACAAGTCTCTGAATGTCCTTGAGTGGCCCAGCCAGAGCCCGGACTTGAACCCGATCAAACATCTCTGGAGAGACCTGAAAATAGCTGTGCCGCAACGCTCCCCATCCAACCTGACAGAGCTTAAGAGGATATGTAGAGAAGAATGGGAGAATCTCCCCAAATACAGGTGTGCCAAGCTTGTAGACTCGAGGCTGTAAGCACTGCCAAAGGGGCTTCAACAAAGTACTGATTAAATGGTCTGAATACTTACAGTACCCGTCAAAAGTTTGGACATACCTACTCATTCAAGGGTTTTTCTTTATTTTGACATTTTATACATTGTAGAATAATATTGAAGACATCAAAACTATGAAATAACACATATGGAATCATGTATATAGTGTTGGATTCGACATTTTGAACATTGAGATATTAAATAAATGATAGAGAAGAAGCATAGAATACTAGGAGTGAAAGAGACTTGGTTTTATGTCAGAAGTGAATGGTTCTCTGTAGAAAGCCAGATGGCGTTGGAATGTGTTGGGGGACGGGGGGAGTGTATCGTGTTGATACAGGAAAGACAGATGGACATCTGTGGATTAGGTGAGGTCAGGAGGTGAGGTCAGGAGGTGAGATCAGATCCACTGAAGGGAGTAATAAGGGTTCAGTATCCTGTTACTCTTTTCCTGTCGAACGATAAGATGTAAGGATTGGAGAGAAGGCGGAGTGTCTTAAGTGGGATATATATATCTGTGTTAGGAGAAATGTTGGGTTGTCTGAATTGCAGCTGTACAGAACCTTTGGGAAGAATTAAACTTGGTTAAAGCTTATCTAGTGTCTGTGAGTTATTTACTCTGAAAAATAAGAACCTAACAATAGTGACCAAAAAAGTGTTAATCAAATCGAAATATCTCTTGAAAGCCAAATGGCTTTGCCCCTAAAATCACAAAATTCCAATCCTGCTTCTGACATTCTGTACATGCTTCTGCAAAACAAAACTGAATTGCTGTACAGAATTGCTGTGTATATAAATGTCCATCCAACCTATTAGGCAGATCTAGCTATTTGCCCAACTCTCATCAAGTATTTTAACTCCTATACCTCTACCTAAATGTCCATTTGCACGCACACACCCACCATCAAGTGATAAGAGCAAACAAGACAGAATTCAATGAATGGCCACTGGCCTGCCTTGGAGTGGCTAAAAAAAACACACAGAATTTCCCTTTAGTCAGATTGATTAAATTGCTGTCTGTTTGGAGCCTTCCCCCTGAGTCATCTGGCAAATAAGTCTTGAGCGGATCTTTGGCCTCCTGTCCACACTACTCACCTTAGTTTGCACTACGCCAGCACACTCAGTGTGTACTACGCAGGGATAAACTTCATAGCTTCTAGATATACAATGCTCTGGAGAACCTTTTACAATAGAGAGATGCATGGCAGAGATGGCACCCCTATCAGCCTGCCAGAGGGCATGGCAGTCTAGCATGCCAACAAGAGAGGAAACGTAGGTCACTGTGTAAATGCTGATAACAAGCAAATGTCTCCTGAGTGCTACAAATCTGCTGTTCATTGTGATTTAAGCAAAGCAATGGCACCATCCAAAAAGGGTTAATGGCTTTGCAATAAGGGGTTGAATTGTGATAAATTGCTGAAGGTGGACGTGTTCCCATTATTCCTATCCTAGTGTGACCAATGCACACTAATGATTAGCGCTATTCTGACTCGCCCATGATAATTGTAAGTATATTTGTTCTGTGCGCCAGAGTACATTGAAGATCAGTTCTGCTTCTCCCTTGGCACGACTTCCTAGGATTTCCCAGTAAGCTTGAAGTCTGTAAATGAACATAAAACCTTAGTTTGTAAAGGCAACGCCCCTCACTTGACTGCCAATGAGACATACTTGGCAGGCGAGACAGAAAAGCACTAATCACTACACTTTTAGAAAAAAAGGTGCTATATAAAAAAAAAGAAAGGGGGATACCTTGTCAGTTGTAAAACTGAATGCATTCAACTGAAATGTGTCTTCCCAACCCCTCTGAATCAGAGCGGTCCGGGGGCTGCCTTAATCGACATCCACAGTGCACGGGGAACAGTGGGTTAACTGCCTTGCTCAGTGGCAGAACAACAGATTTTTGCCTTGTTAGCTGATTCGATCCAGCAAACTTTTGGTTACTGGCCCAACACTCCTACCCGCCAGGCTACCTGCCACCCCTATCTAGAACCAAAAAGGGTTCTTCGGGCTGTCCCCATAGGAGAACCATTTGAAGAACCCCTTTTGGTTCCAGGTAGAACCCTTTTGGCTTCCATGTAGAACCTTTTCCACATAGGGTTTTACATGGAACCCAACACAGTTCTACCTGGAACCAAAAAAGGTTCTACCTGGAACCAGAAATGGTGCTCCTATGGCGACAGCTGCAGAACCCTTTTGGAATCCTTTTTGTGTCCACCAGTCAAACTAGATTCTATAGAGACTGAGTGTTCAAAACATTAAGAACACCTCCTCTTTTCATTACATAGACTGACCAGGTGAATCCAGGTGAAAGCTATGATCCCTTATTGATGTCAACCTGTTAAATCCATTTCAACCAGTGTAGATGAAGGTGAGGAGACAGGTTAAATAAGGATTATTAAGCCTTGAGACAATTGAGACATGGATTATGTATGTGTGCCATTCAGAGGGTGAATGGGCAAGACAAATTATTTAAGTGCCTTTCAACGAAGTATGGTAGTAGGTGCCAGGTGCACCAGTTTGAGTGTGTCAAGAACTGCAACACTGCTGGGGTTTTCAAGTTTCCAGTGTGTATCAAGAATGGTCTACCACCCAAAGAACATCCAGCCAACTTGACACAACTGTGGGAAGCATTGGAGTCAACATGGGCCAACATCCCTGTGGAATGGTTTCAACTCCTTGTAGAGTCCATGGCCCGACAAATTGAGGCTATTCTGAGGGCAAAAATATCCCATCACAACTAAAAACGGCTGCTCGTCAACCAATCAGAGGTCAGCTTTAAGAAACACTCACGTTATCTCCATCCATGTGTCATCAGGTGTCACGCTCCTCAGAGCTTCGATGCCCGTTTACGTGTCTTTAGTCCGTATTACTGGAAAATATTCTACATTCAACACTAGGTTGAAGAGTGTTGAATATGGCATCCTGCAGCTTAGGGCTGCTGTCTCTTCAACATCTCAGTGCAGATACTGTCTGGCCCAAGGGCTTTACTGTACTGAGGGCTTTGATTTTCTCTTTCAGCTCTGTTATTGTGATGGGTATATCTAATGGGTTTTATTGGTCTTTAAATGTTGTAATTTATCAACTAATTTTGTCTGAGTCTCGGTTAATTTCTGGCATTCTGTATTTTCATACAGTTTTTCCAAAGTAGTTTTTGAAAATGTTGCCATTTCGAATGGGATGTTCTTCATATTATGTGAGGTATGAAACTTGCACCAAAGTTCCGAAAACATGTTTAGGTTTATTGCCTCTTACATTTTTTCAAGCTCATTAGACATGTAGACAGCTTTTTGTTTTCATCTTGTAGTAACTTTTTATATTGTTTTAGGGCCAGGTGATATTTTATACATCCAACCTGGTCTGTGGGGTTTGTTTTTGGTTTGACAGTTTTCCTGGCAGTAATACATTCACTGCCAAACCATTTCTCTTTGGGCACTTTGTTTGTATATGATTATGTTAGCAGTTTGTAGAATATAATTCATATGTTGCCAAATTAATGTTTTCTTTCCTTAAGCAAAATGCGTGTTATCAATTTATTTGCTGTTTAAAGAGTAGGGGTGTTCCGACATGGCCATACTTGTATACGTAAATTGATGATACTCCTGATCGGGAAAAAATGTGTTTTAAAGCTTCAGATTAGGAGCAGCACGCAGAGGGGTGTGTGTGTGCATCTGTGTCCTCAACTTGCAGCAGCAAGCTGTCTCATGCGCTGTGTTACTGGTATTTTTCCATTTGTAAATGGGAGATTGAATAGGTACAGTATGGTTCCTGGTTTGAGATTGTAGTTGACTCCATCTTTCCTTTAAGATAAAGGGTGATGTGGCAGTGGTCTGACAGGGCTAGTTGTGGCATGAATGTAAAGGCATTAACACGTTCAAATGGAATGAAGGCTATAGAGTAATCCACCACACTGTCTCCTAGCACAGAGCTGTTCCATATACAGTATACACTCCCACACAAAACCCACACACTACATACGCTGTCGTGGCAGAATCAGATTTAGCTAAGTAACATAGATAGATAAGATGTTATTTTCATCATATGCTTGTGAGATACTTGTCATTAGAATGGGGCCAGAGAGGGGAGAGGTCAGGCTTGTCTTCATATGTCAATGTATATGTTAAACCATGTGACGGGATGGAGTTATTAATTGGGGAACCAGTTAGTTATCTCATACAATGTCTGTACGCCAGTCACTCCCTACTTTTCTCATAGGGGGAAGGAGTTTGGCCGTGTTTGGAACCATTGTATGTCCCCTCTGAGGTTGCCCTTATCTTGACCTAGTATTTGACCTAAGGGGCTCACTGTCTGATTTTGAGTTTGTCCAGGTTTGGGAGTATCTAGAAATGACAATTGATATATGCCATTGGATGAGGTAATGTTTTGGTAGACAGTGAAGTATCAAGCATGAGATTTAAACCTTGTCTTGGGAGATCAAACTGAACGATGATTTATAGCTGATGCTGTCTAGCGATAGGATACTCCTCTTTCGGGTAAAGGATTCTTTGTAAGTTGAGAGGGGTGTATCTTGGCTATAAATGAAACTAAGAATTGTTTTGTAAGCACTCTCAGAGAATTCATTTATAGACACTGAATTGATCTGAGAGTCATTAAAGGGCTTTGGTGAAGCTTGTATATATATTAAAAATGGAATATATAATTTAACTCTGACTTGTGTGTGGTTGGCTCTCTCTCTTTATTGAGTAATACAGGAAATTTCCATGACAACGCACACACACCCATAACACACACACACGCACACAGTACCTTCAGAAAGTATTCATACCCCTTGACTTATCCACACATTTTGTAGTGTTACAGCCTGAATTAAAAAGCTGTCAAATTGGTTGTTGGTCATAGCTAGACAATCATTTTCAGGTTTTGCCATAGATTTTCAAGTAGATTTAAGTCAAAACTCTATGTCGGCCACTCACGAACATTCACTGTCTTCTTGGTAAGCAACTCTAGTGTGTATTTGGCCTTGTGTTTTAGGTTATTGTCCTGCTGAAAGGTGAATTCGTCTCCCAGTATCTGGTGGAAAGTAGACCAGGTTTCCTCTAGGATTTGGCCTGTGCGTAGCTCTATTCTGTTTATTTTTATTCTGAAAAACTCCCCAGTCCTTAATGATTACAAGCATACCCATAACATGATGCAGCTACCACTATGCTTGAAAATATGAAGAGTTGTACTCAGTAATGTGTTGTACTGGATTTGCCCCAAACATAACACTTTGTATTCAGGACAAAAAGTTAATTGCTGTGCAATTTATGTGCAGCATTACTTTAGTGCATGTTTTGGAATATTTTATATTCTGTACAGGTTTCTTTCTTTTCCCTCTGTCAATTAGGTTAGGAGTAACTACAATGTTGTTGATCCGTCCTCAGTTTTCTCCTATCACAGCCATTAAATTATGGAACTGTTTTAAAGTCACTATTGGCCTCATGGTGAAATCCCTCAGTGGTTTCCTTCCTCTCCGGCAACTGAGTTAGGAAGGATGCTTGTATATTTGTAGTGACTGGGTGTATTGATACACCATCCAAAGTGTAATTTATAACTTCACCATGCTCAACAGGATATTCAATGTCTTCTTTTTTTTTTTTACCAATAGGTTCCCTTCATTGTGAGGCATTGGAAACCACTTCTCGACTGAGGGACCTTACAAATAATTGTATGTAATTATGTGTGGGGTACAGAAATGAGGTCATTCAAAGTCATTCAAAAATCATGTTAAACACTATTATTGCACACAGAGTCAATCCATGCAACTTCTTAAGCAAATTTGTACTCCTGAACTTATGTGTGCTAGCCATAACAAAGGGGTTGAATACTTATTGACTCAAAGACACTGCAGTTTTTCATTTTTAATTCATTTGTAGAAAATAAAAAAATAAACATAATTCCACTTTGACATTATGGGGTATTGTGTGTAGGCCAGTGACAAACAAATCTACATTTAATCTATTGTAAATTCAGGCTCTAACACAACAAAATGTGGAAAAAGTCAAAGGGTGTGAATACTTTCTGAAGGAACTATACACACACACACACACACACACACACACACACACACACACACACACACACACACACACACACACACACACACACACACACACACACGCGCGCGCACACAGACACACAAATCATTTTCTGCTGCTACTCTGTTCTTTATTTTATTATCTATCCTGATGCCTAGTCACTTTACAGTACCTTGCCTTCATTCTACCTTAAATATCTCGTACCTCTACGCATTGATCTGTGTATACAGTAGCTCCATTCTTGTGTATTTTATTCCTCTTGTCTTACTATTTATTTGTATTATTGTTTTTAAACTCTGCATTGTTGGGAAAAACTTGTGAGCAAGCATTTCACGGCAAAGTCTCCACCAGTTTTATTCGGAGCATGTGACAAATAAAATTGTATTTGATATGCGAATCTGCCAAGAGAGTCACCTCTTGTCCTACCATTAACAATATAAACTGTAGATTCAGTGTTTCCCTCTGTGTCTATATAGTCCACCTCAATGGCAGTCCTGACGTTGAGATCACCACATAAAAGCACAGAGCCCAGAGATTGAAAATGTAATACATATAACTGGATATTCTGAAATCCTTCTTCTATACTGTATGGTAGGGGGAGTTTTGAGGTGGAATATAAATGGCACACAGGTATACTATATGTCCTGACTGGTACTCAATATTTCCTATTTCATCTTTCTCTCTCTCTCTCATACACACACTCACACATATATACTGTTCATTAAGATTACATCTGATGAGGAGGCTAGAAATAGCTGACCTTGATCTCAAGCGTCTGCAGTAGTTGGTCTCTAAGGTAACCACTCTTATAGAATCAAGGTGAAACTAGTCTGGGTGCTTTTCCCATTCAAAATTGAGCCATTATCAGCTTTGGGAAAGCATACAGTACATTAGATTCCAACACATGATCAAGTGACTCAAATTTTAAAAATAACATTTCAGACTAAACCAAAAGTTGTTTATTTTTGGAAACAAACAAACAGAGATATTGATTCCTTCTCATTGCTCCTTTGATTTAGAGAGCTGTCTGGCACAAAGAGGAGAAGGGGGAGGCTGTAACCCAATATGGTGACCGGAGTATGGGCAAATGGGTGTGTCGAAAGGAAAGTAGTAAGCATGTGGAAAGGAGTGGGTGTGTCGAAAGAGCTATGCTATAGGTTAGTTAGAAGCTTTTGATTGAGCTGTGTTTTTTTTTTATTCTACCACGCAACTACCGTGAGAGTTTGGACTTCTCTTTTGAAGCCAGAGGATGAGTGTTAGTCATATTTAATTGTAGATTATCACTTATAAAACAGATTTTTTTTGTGGGGGAGGGTTAAAAGTACAGATGATGGGTGTACAGTTACTTCATGCATCATAGTGCGTGCTTACTGTGACTGTCACCCTGATATTGGCTACTAGGTAGCTATTTCCATGCTGTTGCCAGACAGTAGTGCTTGGCAAGCGGGAGCGAAGGGCACTGTCCTGATGTTGTTGCTGTTTATGCCCTACCCATTGATAGTAACCTGTATGTACGTAGGGCGGCAGGTAGACTAGCAGTTAAGAGTGTTGGGCCAGTAACTGAATGGCCGCTGGTTCGAATCCCTGAGCAGACTAGGTGATAAATCTGTCAATATGCCCTTGAGCAAGGCACTTAACCTTAATTGCTCTGGATAAGACCATATGCTAAATGACTCAAATGTAAATGTATGTATCAAGGTGACATCTAGATGGTTATCAATATTGGTTATTTCTTGTATGGCTGTTAACTAACTTGAAATAAAATCATGGGAGGGGGAAAAATGGCCAATTTAGCTCCCGCCGGTGACATGACTGTGATACAGCTGCCCAGTAGGAAACACCTCAGGTCGGCATGCACGTCAATAAAACACCTGTGTACTGATCGCCGGCTTATCGACTCATTGTGCAGCCCAATCAGCTACGCAAAACGGTCTTGAGTGGCAACAAATCTGCCCAATTAGCTGATTCACTTGCCATACCATACATTTGACACACCGACTCACCCATACTCTGGTCGCCATATTGGGCTGCAGCTACCCATACTTCGTGTCCTTGGGATTGTAAGGTTCTGACTGCGCAAAGCATAGTTCTGAGATATTGAGCATCAAAGTTTTCACATCCCAGACCACAGAACTGTTTTGTAGTGAATTCTTCTTTCATACCCCATTAAGGTCCTCACCTGAAAGGTGAGAGGGGGGTGCAATCGCAGATAGGTCTGTATTTGTTCAGGCTTGTGATTGGATATCAGGGAGAACCGTATAGTGCCAAATTCAACTGGGTTTATGCAGATAGAACTTTCTAGTTTACAATTTTCCACTTAAAATTAGCTTTTTCAAAAATCTAACTTCACAGACATATGAAGAACTATCTAAAGATCAATTAATTATATGTGACTAACTCATTTTTGACAAACATTTCTGATATAACCTTATAGTCCCAAGGTCTCGACTTGACAATGAGAGCCCCAGGCCTATGAAGGCCTCCAGAGTATGACTGGCCTTGCGTAACACCTCAAGATATGTATCATTTCTGAACAATTCCCTCAAAGAGCTTAACTACAGCAAACTATCATCGCTGTTTCAATCTCAAACACTGTAATTCTGCTTTAGTAAGTGAAGGAAAAGTTGGACAGGACCACCCAAACTCACAACAGTACTTTAGCACCATGCACAACATGCCAAGAACGTCCTAAAAACAAACTGGGAACTAGGCAAAACCCTTCAGGGGACCATGTCACAACATCCCAAGAACGTCCTAAAAACGACCCATTCTTGGGATGTTGTGTCATGGTGCTCTGGAGGTTTTTGTCTACTTCCCATTTTGTTCCAGGAATGTCCCCCATGATGTTTTTAGGATGTTCTTGGGACATTGTGTCCAGGGGACCGTTTTGTCCGAGAACATACTATAAATGTCTTTGGGGATGTCCCCGGAACAAACCATCCTTGGGAATGTCCCTGGAACAAAATGAGAAACAGAAAAAAAAGGACCATGACACAACATCACAACAATGTCCAAAAACGTCCTCGGGGACCTCCTGGTAAATTACAGGGAACTAGACAAAGTCCCACAGAGAACGTTCCCTTGGGACTATCACACAACGTCCTAATGACTCGTAAAATGTAAGTCCTGAGAACATCCTAAAAAGGTCTTGACATGCTCCTCAGTGATGTCCAGGTAACTTTCAGAGAGCTAGACAATGGTCCCCCAGAAAACGTTCCCTTGGGACCATCATGCGACGTCCATCATTGAATGTCCCATGGATCATATCCAATCAAAACCAAATAGGAACCATTTTGTAACGTTCCCTAATGGACTGTACTGAACGTCCTGCTATGATCCTGAGTGTCATTATTTAATGTTCCTAAAACGTTCTCAGAACATCAGTGGGATAATGTCTCACAGAAACCCTTAAAGGGACCTAATAGGAATGTCCCCTAATGTCTTTAGGACGTCGCCTGTTTGCTGGGTGAAATCCGGCAATAAATATTTTCTCTCTTGTTCTCAAGAGAGCAACAATGTAAGGGTGGGATATGATTTAAAACAGTGTATAGAAAAGTGATAATCAAATCAATACAACAGCCCTGTCCTTGTTATGAAATACAAATTAAGTATAGTTTATCCTTCAGCAATATTACTCTGAAGTAATTTATCTTAAACTCACCCCTTCCCAAGCCATGTAATAAACACTGTACTGCAATTGCTCAGCATTGAGAAAAAAGGAACAATTGAGGTGAGACAGGTGATCAAATAAACCCCATAGTCTGCACTAAAACACTTCAACCATAGGATCCCAAGAGGGCTGCAGTTAAGTTGATCTAAGAGCCTAGATCTGCTGAGGCTATCGAGGCCATAGATCTCAATGCAATCATCCCACTGAGAGTGAAGTCTTTAAGTCATTACATGCAGATGTATGGGCGCTGCCAGAGCTGCCGAATTTATCTCTCCCAGAATATTAAAAGTGTGATAAAGCCACACAGTTCATCAGTCCCAGCCCAAGTAAAGTCACAGAAAGGGTAGTAAAGCAGTTCTCAGTGCAATCAGACCAGGGGAGGTGGGCCCTGCAACAGGCCTGTTATGGATGACCACCATGAAGAAGGCAGATCTGCTGACAAAGACCCCAGAATGGATATCACTCAGACCCCCTCATTTGAAAATGACAGGCTCTAGATCATTGAGTCGTTGGAGTCGTTGCAAAAGGGTGTACACACACACACACACACACACACACACACACACACACACACACACACACACACACAGCAGATACAGACACACAGGCAGATAGACACATTCAAGCAGATGCAGAAAGACATACAGCACCAGTCAAAAGTTTGGACACACATACGCAAAGTTTTTATTTTTACTATTTCCTACATTAACCTGTTTGGGCTGCAAGGGGCAGTATTGAGTAGCCAGATAAATGGTGCCCATTTCAAACGGCCTCGTACTCAATTCTTGCTCGTACAATATGCATATTATTATTACTATTGGATAGAAAACACTCTCTAGTTTCTAAAACCGTTTGAATTATTTCTCTGAGTGAAACAAAAGTCATTCTGCAGCACACTTCCTGACCAGGAAGTGGAATGTCTGAAATCGAGGCTCTGTTCTTCTTCCTGCCTATACATGGGCATGATACGTAAGAGTCTACGTGCACTTCATACACCTTCCCCTGGGTGTCAAGAGGCGGTGAGAGAAGACATTTCGTGTTTATCTTGGTCTGAGGTGGAATAAAACCTCTTTGTATGACGTGACCGTCCATTTTCTGTTTTCTGGAGCGCGCGAAAGGGGACATGGATTTGCCTTCTGTTTAGCTGTCGTTGTGGACGACTAACATCTCCGGCTATGATTTTATTTGATACATGTGACCATATCATCGTAAAGTATGTTTTTTCAATATAGTTTCATCAGATTATTGAAATTTTTTCGGGAGTTTTGCCGTGTTCCGTTCTCTGACTTTGTTGACGTTGGAGAGATCCGTGTCACTTGGCTAGTGCGCGTGCTAATTCAAGAGGGAAAGAGTCCGTTCTAATTCCAAACAACGACTGTTCTGGACAAAGGACACCTTGTCCAACATTCTGATGAAAGATCAGCAAAAGTAAGAAACATTTTATGATGCTATTTCATATATCTGTCGAACTGTGTACTAGTCGTGGGCGTCCAACGTTTTGGGTACTCTAGCTATACCGAAGCTGCATATCGTAATGAAGTTATTTTTAGAATTCTAACACTGCGATTTCATTAAGAACTAATGGATCTATCATTTCCTATACAACATGTATTTTTTAGTTATGTTTATGAATAGCTATTTGGTCAGAATATGTGTGTCAGAAAAAGTGTCAGGAAAAATCCGGACGTAGTGGGAAAAAGTAGCTAAGTTAGCACAATGTGTAACCATTGATTTCAGCTCTAAATATGCACATTTTCGAACAAGTGTATGTATAACCTGATGTTATAGGACTGTCATCTGAGGAAGAAAATCAAGGTTAGTCAAAAATTATATATCTTTTGCCTGTTTGTTACGATCGCTTACTTTTGCTACTGGGAAATTGCTTGTGTTTTTGGCTATTGTGGCTACGCTAATATAACGCTATATTGTGTTTTCGCTGTAAAACACTTGATAAATCGGAAATATTGTCTGGAATCACAAGATGCCTGTCTTTCAATTGCTGTACACTATGTATTTTTCAGAAATGTTTTATGATGAGTATTTAGTTATTTGGCGTTGGTGTCTGTAATTATTCTGTCTGCTTTCGGTGCAATTTCTGATTGTAGCTGCAATGTAAACTATGATTTATACCTGAAATATGCACATTTTTCTAACAAAACATATGCTATACAATAAATATGTTATCAGACTGTCATCTGATGAAGTTGTTTCTTGGTTAGTGGCTATTTATATCTTTATTTGGTCGAATTTGTGATAGCTACTGATGGAGTAAAAAACTGATGGAGTAAAAAAAGTGGTGTCTTTTGCTAACGTGGTTAGCTAATAGATTTACATATTGTGTCTTCCCTGTAAAACATTTTAAAAATCGGACATGTTGGCTGGATTCACAAGATGTGTCCCTTTAATATGCTGTATTGGACTTGTTAATGTGTGAAAGTTAAATATTTAAAAAAAATATCTTTTGAATTTCACGCCCTGCACTTTGAGCTGGCTGTTGTCATAAGTGTACCGGTGTCGGGCTGCAGCCATAAGAAGTTTAGTGAAGACATCAAAACTATGATATAACACATATGGAATCATGTAGTAAGCAAAAAAGTGTTAAACAAATCAAAATGTATTTTATTTTAGATTCTTCAAAGTAGCCACCCTTTAACTTGATGACAACTTTGCACACTCTTGGCATTCTCTCAACTACCTTCACCTGGAATGCTTCTACAACAGTCTTGAAGGAGATCCCACATATGCTCAGCACTTGTTGGCTGCTTTTCCTTCACTCTGCGGTCCAACTTATCCCAAACCATCTCAATTGGGTTGAGGTCAGGTGATTGTGGAGGCCAGGTCATCTGATGCAGCACTTACACAGCCTGGAGGTGTGTTTTGGGTCATTGTCCTGTTGAAAAATAAACGATAGTCCCCTAAGCGCAAACCAGATGGGATGGTGTATCGCTGCAGAGTGCTGTGGTAGCCATTCTGGTTACATGTGCCTTGCTTTCTAAATTAATCAGTGAGAGTGTCACCAGCAAAGCACCCCAACACCCAAACATGCAGAGATCATCCGTTCACCTACGCTGCGTCTCACAAAGACACAGCGGTTGGAACCAAAAATCTCAAAATCTCATCAGACCAAAGGACAGATTTTCACCGGTCTAATGTCCATTGCTCATGTTTCTTGGCCCAAGTAAGTCTGTTCTTCTTACTGGTGTCCTTTAGTAGTGGTTTCTTTGCAGCAATTCGACCATGAAGGCCTGATTCACGCAGTCTCCTCTGAACAGTTGATGTTAAGATGTGTCTGTTACTTGAACCTTGTGAGGTATTTATTTGGCCTTTTATTTCTGAGGCTGGTAACTCTAATGAACTTATCCTCTCCAGCAGAGGTAACTCTGGGTCTTCCTTTCCTGTGGCGGTCCTCATTAGAGACAGTTTCATCATACTGTGGCTCTTGATGGATTTTGCGACTGCACTTGAAGAAACTTCAATGTTCTTGACATTTTTCGTATTGACTAACCTTCATGTCTTAAAGTTCTGTACATACACACACACACACACACACACACACACACACACACACACACACACACACACACACACACACACACACACACACACACACACACACACACACACACACACACACACACACACACACACACACACACACACACAAAGGCAGGCACACTCTCAGCTGGAAACATCCTTGCAGCCCATGTTATTTACCTCAGTTGGACTCCAATCAAGTTTAGAAACATCTCAAGGATGATCTATGGAAAATGGATACACCTGATCTCAATTTCGAGTCTCATAGCAAAGGGTCTGAATACTTATGTAAATAAGGTATTTCTATTTTTTATGTTTAATAAATTTGCACTTTCTGTTATGCACTGTAAACATGTACAAACATGGTGGTCTGTACCACACACACACACACACACACACACGCACGCACGCACGCACGCACGCACGCACGCACGCACGCACGCACACACACACACACACACACACACACACACACACACACACACACACACACACACACACACACACAAAGGCAGGCCCACTCTCAGCTGGAAACATCCTTGCAGCCCATGTTACCAAAATAAATACAACTTTCATCAATGGTCGGGTGCTTGGGACATCATCAGATGGAACTAGTGTCACAGCTAAGCCCCGAGCACATGAACGTCACACCTAAAAATGGCCCGTGAACAATTTGACCTTCTTCTCTGCAAATAGATCACACAATGCACAGTATCCCCTCTGAAAGCTAAAGTAAATACTCCCTCACTGTCATACAGCTTAGTAATGCGATTCACACTATGATTAAACTCACCTACTTTATCTCTCTGACTATCTGCTACCTCTATCTGTCACGTCTCCTCCATTCATCCATTCAGCACTTGTTAAACAAGACAGTTGACTCAATAGTCTGGAAGTGATTGATGTTTTGTAATTAAGGCACCAGGGTAGGATGAATTAATGCTATCAAATTAAATCCACACCTAACGATAATTTAAAAAATATATATATTCTAATTCAAGTGAACAGGAGCGTTCACACTACAACGATAACTACAAAAAGAGTGGAGAATGATAACGGGAGCTATCATTTGGACCACTTTCAAAAGAAAAAAATGTCCCTGTCCCTCCAACGATAAAACATCGACAACCAATCAAAAACATGTTCTATTGAAGCGTTCTTGGTTCTATGTGCAAGAGGCTGCTCAGAGAGGAGAGGAGGCAGAGCTTACGGTAAGCTTGCCTGAATAGCTGGCCATGTGTGAGCATATTGGTGGCCACATTAATTATAGGACGAGATGGGAGAATAATGATCCACGAACAACAGTACATGAGAAGGCCATATTTTATGTTGGTAAGCCTATTAACAACGATACATCCTGACAAAAATATACACTATGACTGGCCTGCTAATGTGCATTTCTGGACCTTGTAAACTGTCTAGAATAGACCCATAACTGATTCAAATGGTTGCATAATCAGGCCTAGGCTGTATGCAGTTAGCATTCAAAACAGGACAGTTAGCATGAAGCATTCAAAACAGGACATTTGAGTGGTTATTCAATTTAGCCTACCCACAGCACAGCAGTTTACAGCCCTAGACAAAAATTGGTGCTCACTTGATAAAAATAATACATTCCAGATTGCGCTGTGTTGTTGTAGCCTAGGTAAAATACTTTCCTGGTTTAAAAATGTAGGCCTGATTAATAGTGGAGCGCATGTCCGGAACTGCAGAGCGCAGCCTGATTTTTCCATAATATGTTCACTTTTTTTCATTCACTTCGACAAGTAAATATTTATAGACCTACTATTTAGCTAATGAATGGCCTAATATCTAGATAATATTTATTTCTTCGGTTACACTATAGCGTCTCTCTTCCACCTGTTCCTGAGGACATTTGTTTGTAGAATTGTTTTTTTTATACTTGGCCTAATAGCCTTTTCGCAATAAGAAACAATTCAGCTAATTGCTGAATATAAAATAGGCCTTGGCCAAATGATCTGTCAGGGAAAGTTAAGGAGAGAGAGTGCATTGGTGTGATCACTTTGTCCTGTGATGTTATTAAGATTGTTGCACTGGCCATTGCAAATGGTTGCACAGAACAGGCAGAGAGATGAGCACAGCGAAAAGGGAAATTGGCAATCATTAGAAAAATGGAAATCACTTGCACTGAGCAACGAGGCAAGCAATGACATGATGTAGAAGATGTACAGGCTAAACAGCGTTTGTTGTTGAATTGCTACATTTCAATGAGTTTCTAATTATTTTTCATTATATTATTATTCAAGTATTATTTGCAGTTGTCACTATGACAAGGAATACACCCTGAAGCACTAAATGGTCTGTGTTACCTCCTATTTAATAGGCCTACAGCGTGCAGTAGGATAGGCCTACAGCGTGCAGTAGGACGCATTTATCCGTTGATTGACAGCCTAGTGCAGAATGATAAATGATAACAGTCCACTGGTGTGGATGCTCGCCAATGTTTATAGTTATGTTTTATTCCTCGTTACAGTTATCGTCCTTGGTGTGGAAGGCCCTTACATCCAATAGGCGATAATTGATAAAGACTGATAAGGAAGAAGACCAGTAAATCAGCATTAGTCCTCATTACCACTGTGTCGTTGGTCACTCTCAGTCTTCTTTTGTCACCTAGTCTACTTATGATGATTGTGTTGTGCCTATCCGTCAGTGCTTGTCCTCTGTAGCCAACATACAATTAAGTACACAAAGGACAAAATGATCTATAGTTCTGCATGTATGAGTACTTAGCTGAATATCATAGGTATCTCATCTGTAGTTTGTTAGCTTTCCACTTCACAGACAATTCAGGACACCAACTGGTATTTAATGTATGATGCATAATAAAGTTTCATGATAAACCCACAGTATCGTCACCAATATAGTTTCCTCTAGACATCTGAAATGCAGCCCAAGCAGAACCGTTGGCCAGAAACTCTTTACTTTTTACAGTCAGAGAGCCTAACCCATAATCAACCGTTACTGAGCCTACACTCTTGGAAAAAAAGGTTCCTTATAGAACCAAAAAGGGTTCAATCGCTTGGTTCATATATGGAAACCCTAAAATGTCTATATAGAGGCCTTTTGTAGGGTTCTTTGATCAGAACCGTAGAGGGTTTTTTTCACTGAAACAAAAATGGTTCCATATACTGTAAAACCCTGCATGGTGACATTTATGGTTACTACTATTAAATAGGCATATTTGTTGCTAAGAATATAATTTAATAAACAATTAAATCATGGGACTTGTCATTATTTGCAAAATTAGTTTGGAAATATTTACTGGTGTCCAGGGAGGCATCTCTTTGTTTGAATGAATGCCCATGTCAACTCTGGCTGGTATCTTTACAATACAACTTTGTCCATTAGTTACAGCGAACAACAAAAGTGTGTCTTCTGCTTTGTTCTCAACACCCCCCAAACAGCACATACAGTTGTGTATGTGTATCTCAGTTGTGTATGTGTATCTCACACATACAGTTGAGACGAGCACAGGTTCAAGCTGCAGTGCACCGCCCATGGATGGAGAGAATGTTGTGAAGTTAAGGGGCATGCTCAAGGGCCCAACAGCAGGTGAATTATTTGAGGATGTGAACCCAGCAGCCTTCCAGTTGTCAGATCAATTCCACCCATTTTTTCCCAGCGCCCGGCCCAGGATTCAAACCAGCCACCTTTCGGCCACAGGACCAACTCCTTTGACGCTGGGCTACCTAATGCCAGTACGGTATGGGTTGTTGCCTGACTGGTTCCAGAGAAGAAGAAAAGTTTATCAGACAGAATGAAGACAAAATGCTATGCAGACATATAATTATTATGCTGTAGAAGAACAACTTACATGCAGTTTTTGTCAGCAGCAGACGAAAGAGAGATCCTCTGCCTCTGATAGTTCTGCTCAGTCTGATACTGCCAGACTGAGCAAAACATAGCTAATGTGTGAAAAGTAATTTAATGATTAACTAGGCTTTTGAATCACCAATACTTTTTATACATAATTTATTATGAATAATGTATACAGTACCTCCTCTCAGTCAGCATCAGTATGTTAATGGCTTCATGAAACATAGTCCCCTAAATTGACTCCACACTCTAATGTCTATTTGAAATAGTTAGTTGGCTAGCTTGTGAAGTGGTGAATTAAAGTAGCCTAGCGTTTTATGTTTAGCTAGCTAAGTTAGCTAGCTTACAAATGT
The DNA here is from genome assembly GCF_016432855.1 of Salvelinus namaycush. Lineage (NCBI taxonomy): Eukaryota > Metazoa > Chordata > Actinopteri > Salmoniformes > Salmonidae > Salvelinus > Salvelinus namaycush. The sequence goes on from NC_052332.1 coordinate 16,343,217, forward strand.
GGTCAAATTCTAATAACGTTTTATCTTTATTTATCGAGCCTATTGTTTATCATATGACTTTGACTTCATATATTTGAATTATAATGTGCTTATTTGGTAGGTTACTTGCAAGTTAGTTCAACCACCATCCTCTTGCATCATCATGCTGTTATGGCAGTTGGTGTTGAATCGGGATGGCAGTTACATTTTGAATTGACCAAAGGGTACTATATAGAACCCCCCTATTTTATCCAAGAGTGTATGCTTTCATTATACACGTTACTTCCTATTGCATGCTAGCATTTAGTTTGCGACAGCACAGGTTTGTATAAACCTTGCTGTTTGCCACACAGACCTCGGCAACAATGTTGTACAATATGACTTCAATCTTCCCCCTGCCGTAGAAAGCAAACGGTATCGGATGTCAGCTAGCCATTTTCCTGAACAAGCAAACTCATGCAGCAGCATCATTAATATCGATTCAAATGTCAATGCAAAACAGCTGAAACAAATTAAAAGGGAATGTTAACTATAATTTCAAGATTCTTTGCCTTCACTGGGTGTATTATATAGAACCTTTTTTAGTAAAGGGTTCTTTAATCTTGTCTAAATAACTAAAAGAACCCGAAAGTGTACAGCGAAAAACATCAGTTTCCTCACTACAAACTGTAGAGTCTCGAACACAGCCCAAGCAGAAGTGTTGACCAGATACACTTACGTCTACGCAGTCAGAGAGCAGGTGCTTCTGGAGGGAGTCTGCCCCCCTGATGAACCTCTTCCTGGTCCCAACCCGGTCTGCTAGGTTACCCATGGTGACCCAGTCCAGAACCATAACACACAAGGTTGAGGGAGAATAATTCAGATAGCTTCTCTCAATATGTCTAGTATCCCTCTGTCTTTAACGCTTTCTTGCTTTCCTTTCCCTCACGTTCTCTCGCTTACACACATCTCAGTCTCCTATGTGAATGTGGGTTAGAATGGTTCCTTTCGGAGCGGCTGCTAAAATAGGATGCCCCCTAGATCAGAGGGAGAAGGGCAATGCGGTCTGAGGGGACCTGGACTCGGTAGAGGAGACGGAGAGGTCACACACCCAGCATCACAGATGGGGATGAAGGAGAGGAGAGGAATGGGAGGAGGAGAAAGTACTGAAGGACGGACAAGAAAGAGAGAGCGAGATGAGGTATAGTAGAGGTGTCTGAACCAACACTGTCAATGCCAACAAGTAACTAGTAGACGTTTACACCTCTTCCCTTGCAGAATCAAAGTACTCAGTCAACTGAATCTAAGACCTCTGCCTCTTTTTCAAACTAATACAATGTGCTCCCAAAATGTGCATGAAAGCAATACCTACGGAACAGAATAAAGCAATTATTGCATAACCATCCCACACAGCCAATACTAACCAAAAGACTTAAGGCAAGAGTACTAGCTTACCTTCCCTCCACATTAGATGAGACTGGTGTGTATCATTGCCCCCTGCTCAGTGGTGTACAGTTTGGATGTAGGAGTGTGTCTATCTCGGCAAGAGTGTGTGTAGCATACTGTGACTCAGAGGTTATGTGAGTCGGAGCTGTATGTATGCATAATATGTAGCGTGGTGTGTGTGCTTGGATTTGGAAAACAGAGTGCAGAGTGTTTGTGTATGTGCGCCTGTGTTTGGGTGTGTGTGTCTGTGTGTGAGTGTATGCATGAGTGTATGCATGTGTGTGTGTCACACTCCTTCCCACTCCTTGCACACACACACACACACACACACACACACACACACACACACACACACACACACACACACACACACACACACACACACACACACACACACACACACACACACACACACACACACTTCTTTGAGGCCCTGAGATCCCTGTCATTGTCCTGCTTATGTCACCCACCTTATGCAACCAGGGACCACACACACACATGAAAAAAAAAAAAAAACATGCAAACAGCTACATGGATAGTTTAGGTAAGTGGAGAGGCATAGTAGTTGATTAGGTAATATGGCTAGAGTTTGACTTTGTATTTCATCCTCTTTGATCCCATCCCACACACACACACATCATAGCACTACCAGTAACGAGCTGAATCCCTTAACTGCAGCCAATTTGATCGTATACCGTAGCTATCATTCTCCTCCAATGGTTTCCTCAACACAACCAGAAAAAGTTACGTGAATTGTTTAAAACCACTAAAAGTCTAAGCCGGGTGGGGTACTAAGCTAACATATGGAATTGTTTTAAGATGATCATACCATGGATCATTTAGCTATTTGTTTTTTAATTTTAGTACCCCTTTAGGTATAAAAAAATATATACACAAATTATTTGATAAAATACTGAATTTGGCCTTTACTACTATAGCCCATAGAAATGTATTGAATAACACATTCTTAAATGGCAAAAAAGACAGTCAAAAAATAAATCATAAGGAATAAGGTTTTGAAGTATCTGTCCTATATCTAGGAGGTATAAGAAAGCTCAGGAAATATAATTTTTTGGACACATATTTAACCCCTTATTTTTGTTGGCACTAAACTAGCTCTATACTTCCATTCATTTGTATGGGATACAGTACATTCAGACAAGTCCAGTGACACTTGTGGGGGTCGTAGAGCAAAACACAGAACTGAAAGTCCCCTGAACATTCTTCGAACGATGTGTCATGGCTAGGGCTGTGGCGGTCATGAGATTTTGTCCGCCGGTGATTGTCAAGCAAATAACTGTCGGTCTCACGGTAATTGACCGTTAACATAAACACAAATAGCATCTCCTGGCTTCCACACATGATGCAGACCTTTGGAACATCTACATTTTAAGTCTAATAAATCCATGTAATATAGCCTACACCTTCAGAATAAATCCATTATTTATTTTAGACAGGTCTAAAGAAACACGATATGAAGAAAACATAGTCTATTTCAGAAGAACAGAATAGCATACTTTGAGTTGTCCTTACGTTTGGTCCTGTTCTGGCTATGCCATATGGCTGTGGGATACACAAGTTTATTTAGCAGACAAGATTGGGTTAGAATTCCATGTCATTATTTTATATTATTTTATAGTATGAAGAATACAATTGAATAAAGCTGAATAAAATAGAAAGGATATTTTCTCCAAATGATTTGAGCTGTTACAAAATAAATAGGTATTCCTATACGCTTAATTTAGTTATTAATGTAACTTCAGTTGTTCTACAAGTGTGGGGCTAAATGTTTAGATGTTTTATACATTGTAAGGCTGCATTATGCGACTTTAATGATGATTTGAAAACAGTAGCTTGAAAGGCATGAGCTCCGCTTTGTTTTTGCGCAGGGTGTACACACCTAATCAGCCTTTCATTCACAATTTGACAAGCACTTGATTATGCCTCGAATTTCCCGGTGGCATTCCCTTTGTGTGGCCCTAGTGCACCCTAAACAAATCCACGCCTTTTGCGGCCAGTGGCCGTTGTTCCCTTCTCCCTGAGTGCTGCGTGCTCCGAAGCACCTCTCACTCACATGGCTCTCCATCACGTGATCGGGTCTTTCTCACAGGCTACAAGTGAAGACAGACACATCGGGGATGCAACTGTGTGCGTCCTTATCCAATTCTGAGATTCATATTGGAAGAACTGTCCACATTTACTTTTCATCTGCCTACAAGATGAGTAGGCCTAACAAACAGCAAAAGCACTAGCCGATGTCAATACCCCATAGTAAAAAAGTTGACCTATTCTATTCTGTACGATAAATACATTTTCCAAACATAGTCTGGGACAGTTGTGGGATACGAAAGATCCCAAATTAATACAACCACTAGCATCAAAAAAAACGTTTTGACGCAATGAGGCTGATGCAACAGATCAGAACGTTCAGCTTAAATTGTAATAAACTATTTGGCTGTTTCCTCACATTATAACCGCAGCAATGTGCACACTGCAGTAGGCTATAAGCACAAATGTTCCTTTAGCGGGAAAACACCATTATCAAAGTGACTACAAACGCGATTATGCATGGAATGCTTTTATTATAAAAGGTGCATTTATATGTGAAAATGATCTTCCCCAAACTTGAAATGTACCTGCTGCTTATATATACCTATATCCATCTTGCCCTGCCTTTCTAAAGTCTTCGAAAGCCAAGTTAACAAACAGATCACTGGCCATTTCAAGTCCCACCGTACCTTCTCGGCTGTGCAATCCGGTTTCCGAGCTGGTTCACCAACTACTTCTCAGATAGAGTTCAGTGTGTCAAATCGGAGGGCCTGTTGTACGGACCTCTGGCAGTCTCTATGGGGGTGCCACATGGTTCAATTCTCGGGCCAACTATTTTGTCTGTATATATCAACGATGTCGCTCTTGCTGCGGGTGATTCCTTGATCCACCTCTACGCAGACGACACCATTCTGTATTCATCTGGCCCTTCTTTGGACACTGTGTTAACAAACCTCCAAACGAGCTTCAATGCCATACAACACTCCTTCCGTGGCCTTCAACTGCTCTTAAACGCTAGTAAAACTAAATGCATGCTTTTTACCCGATTGCTGCCCGCACCCGCCCGCCCGACTAGCATCACTACTCTGGACGCTTCTGACTTAGAATATGTAGACAACTACAAATACCTAGGTGTCTGGCTAGACTGTAAACTCTCCTTCCAGCCTTCCAGACTCATATTAAGCATCTCCAATCCAAAATTAAATCTAGAATCGGCTTTCTATTTCGCAACAAAGTAATCCTTCACTCACGCTGCCAAACATACCCTCGTAAAACTGACTATCCTACCGATCCTCGACTTCGGCGATGTCATTTACAAAATAGCCTCCAACACTCTACTCAGCAAACTGGATGCAGTCTATCACAGTGCCATCTGTTTTGTCACCAAAGCTACATATACTACCCAACACTGCGACCTGTATGCTCTCGTCGGCTGGCCCTCGCTACATATTCGTCGCCAAACCCACTGGCTCCAGGCCATCTATAAGTCTTTGCTAGGTAAAGCCCCACCTTATCTCAGCTCACTGGTCACCATAGCAACACCCACTCGTAGCACACGCTCCAGCAGGTATATCTCACTGGTCATCCCCAAAGCCAACACTTCCTTTGGCCGCCTTTCCTTCCAGTTCTCTGCTGCCAATGACTGGAACGAATTGCAAAAATCGCTGAAGTTGGAGACTTGTATCTCCCTCACTAACTTTAAGCATCAGCTATCTGAGCAGCTTACCGATCGCTGCAGCTGTCACGTTCGTTGGAATAATTATCGGACCAAGCTGCACACCCCTTGTGAAGCGGATTAATATGGTTTCCACATATTATTTATTAGAAACGCACAAAACAACAAAGAAAGAACGAAACAAACAACGAACCGTAACTAAGAGGTGTAACATACACTAACTCAAAGCAATATCCCATAAAACACAGGTGGAAAAAATGCTACTTAAATATGGTCCCCAATTAGAGACAACGATTACCAGCTGCCTCTAATTGGGAATCATACAAAATCACCAACATAGAAAAACAAAACTAGAACCCCACATAGAAATAATAAACTAGAGGTATCCCAAGTCACGCCCTGACCTACTCTACCATAGAAAATAAGGGCTCTCTCTGGTCAGGACTGGACAGCAGCTGTACACAGCCCATCTGTAAATAGCCCATCCATCTACCTACCTCATCCCCATATTGTTTCTATTTACTTTTTTTGATCTTTTGCACACCAGTATTTCTACTTGCACATCATCATCTGCACATCTATAACTCCAGTGTTTAATTGCTAAATTGTAATTACTTCACTACTATGGCCTATTTATTGCCTTACTTCCTTACTCCATTTGCACACACTGTATATCAATTTTTCTATTGTATTATTGACTGTACTTTTGTTTATGTGTAACTCCATGTTGTTGTTTTTTGTCACACTGCTTTGCTTTATCTTGGCCAGGTTGCAGTTGTAAATGAGAACTTGTTCTCAACTGGCCTACCTGGTTAAATAAAGGTGAAATTAAAAAATACAAATATGCCAGATAGGCTCTACACCCCTTGTGAAGTGGATTAATGTGCATCATCATTTTAAGAAGTTATTTTGCTACTTTAGTTGTGATATAAACCTTATCAAAACATAGGCATATGGGCTAGGCTACTTGAGGTGTGCGACTATGATTCGAAAAAGTCGCAAAAAAAGGCGTTGTTTCTTGCCTTACGCTAATATATAATTCACAAGTGATAGGCTAATATTGTCACCCATCAAACTGTTCTTGATTTCATCTTGTCTTTACATACACTAAAGAATATATGTGTGAAATATGTGTGTTTGGATTTAGAATGGACCATTATCATGCACCTGTATCGCAACAAGGGCTGGGGAAAAATATATGTAATCTATGCACTTAAATAGCGAATGGAGGGCGCTTTTCCCGTGCTTCATTTTCATGCCAGTCAGGGAGGCTATACTCCTGTTATAAAGATAAGCAATGTGCTTAATATTAGGAAAGTTGAGGTATAAAATATAGTAGGCCTAGCCTATAGAAAGCTGATGGGATCCTCCTCTTTTTAATAGATGCCATCACTCTGTTTTTTCTCACAATTGCATAGCCTATAGAAATGTTGCACAACATGAGCTCATGGGCTCTCATTAAGTGTATGATTTTCAATTACATTTGCATTGATGTCAGAGTGATTAGAGGGACAATAGAGTGCGGAGTACCAGGCAGTTAACAAGTTTGGTAGGCTACTAATGACCATCAGCATCATCATAGCTTGAATAAGCTGAATTACTGTGACTAACAGTCACGTGGAATTTGACTGCCTTCATGAATCGTGACTGCCTTCATGAATCGTGACTGCCTTCATGAATCGTGACCGCCGGTGTGGCGGTAGTATTGTCAACGCAACAGCCCTAGTCATGACCCCTTTAGGGTTTTTTCTTCTAGTTCCCAGTTTGTCCCGGCGGACGTCCCGTGATGGTCACAAAGAAACGTTCTACCCCAAAAAAACATTCTACTCAGGGCACGGGCACCCTAGTTTCATTACACAACACTCCTTGTGTAACGTCCTGACCAGAGTTCTTATGTGTTTTGCTTGTTTAGTGTTGGTCAGGACGTGAGCTGGGTGGGAATTCTATGTTGTGTGTCTAGTTCGTCTGTTTCTGTGTTCAGCCTAATATGGTTCTCAATCAGAGACAGCTGTCAATCGTTGTCCCTGATTGAGAATCATATATAGGTGGCTTGTTTTGTGTTGGGGATTGTGGGTGGTTGTTTCCTGTGTCAGTGTTTGTGCCACACAGGACTGTGACGGTTAGTTCGTTTGTTATTTTGTATAGTGTCTATGTCTAACGTTAGTAGCTTGTGTATTGCACTTTCGTTTGTAGCTTCACGGTCGTTTGTTGTTTTTTATTAGTTTGTCAGTATCTTGTCTTTGTGTTAATTAAATTCATGGAAAATTACCACGCTGCACATTGGTCCTCCGATCCTTCTCGCCTCTCCTCGTCTGAGGAGGAGGACGACTTAGACTGCCGTTACACCTTGTTACTGTTGTCAAGCCGATCAAGGCCCTGATTGGTGAGCCACTGATACAGTCACAGCTCTTTGTCTTTTGCCAACGCTAGGGGTACCCACTTTTAACATACAGTGTTTAAAACTTACATATTTGACATACATTGTCTATGTTAAGTAACACAGTAACTATTATTTAACATGTCATCACCTGGGATATGAACTCACAACCTCTTGGTTCACAGCATTCCAATCTACCTGCTACGCCGTCATACCTGTATCAATGACTGATTTCACCTGTAACCCTATTCCTACTCTTTGCACTTCAAAGTAAATCTCAGCTCTGTTAAAAATAAAACACTGAATAAAAACAATTCTATTTATCATAGAGATTCAGGAGTAACATTAAAACAGAATAATATGCCGCACCAACATTAGAAAACTATACTGAAAACCCAAAATCTAATTCCTGAAATAATTCAATTCAATACATTTGAGAATAGTCAGATTAACTGATAACTAAGTGCAGATGGCTTTTTTGCGAAGTGACGAGATGTATTATAATGAATGTGAAGGGAACTGCTGAAATTCTACAGAAAGATCAGCATACCCCAAATCCAGAGGTTGTGAATTCAAGTCTCAGGGTCAAAATGAAAAGACGGTACTAAATGATCATGTCAAATGTAATCATATTGTCATTGATTAAAGCTTTCTACACTATTTTAGCTGCACAGCGTACCACTTACCTTAAAACTCCCATACCATTTCATTACTTTACTTATCATGGTTTAGGAAACCTGAGACCATCACGTGACTAAAATCTCCATGGGACCATGACACAACATCCCAAGAACGTTCAGGGGACCTTCAGGTAACCATGACACAACGTCCCAAGAACGTCCTAAAAACGTCCCCGGGACAAACCGGGAACTATAAAAAGGTCCCCCAAAGAACGTTCCCTTTGGACCATCACGCAACGTCCTAAGGACAAGTAAAATGAAAGTCCTGAGAACACCCTAAAAAGGTCTTGACATGGTCCTCAGTGACGTCCTGGGAATGTACAGGGAACTAGACTAAGGTCCCCCAGAAAACATTCCCCTGGGAACATTACACAATGTTCTTTGAACATTCTCAAGACATCAGTGGGATAATGTCACGCCAAAAACCTTAAGGGACCAAAAGGGAATGTTGCTGATTGTCCTCAGGACGTCCCCTGTTTTCTGGGTATACAGTATGTGATTCTTTGAGGAGTGAACGCGAGCGTCCATGCAGGTGTGTGGGCATGTCTGCATGTGTGCATGTAAGTAAGCAAACTAGAGCATTGTCTTATAAAGTGCTGTATCCCTCTCCTGAGTCCTGGAGAGGACATATTCTCCTCTGGATGTGGAGACATATGTGTATGAGTATGATAAAGCCCCAGGGAGATAGATGGACAAGATTAAAGCCTTAATGCTATGCAGTTGTATGTTATGTAATGAACAGAAGAGAAGAAGGAGAAACATATGTTTGACCTGCCTGCTTGTAATGAAATTGTTGGTATATTAGGGTTGTGTGCGTGTGTGTTTGTGTCCATTCCCCAGGGCTGTTGAGAGATCACGCT